>NW_026719069.1:0-12262 GCF_029784015.1 Lycium ferocissimum | reverse complement strand
GCCCATATATATTGTTTGTTCGGGGGAGGGGGGGCCCTCGCATAGATTGTTTGCCCCTTTTAGAGGTCCGGGACATGTAGGGGTTAGGCCTTTTCAAAAAGGTGTGTTTGTAGATATTTTTCGGCGATCCCTTCGCCGGGACCTTGTCGGTTTGCATTTATACATTTTTTGGGGCCTTATTTGATATTGTCCTTCTAATGTATATCGTTTTTGAGAGGGGCCCGGCTTTGATATAACGAGAGGTTTGATATTTGGTCCGTATGTTTATCCGATGTGATTGGATTTATTTTTTTTGGGGGGTTTCGGCACTTTACGCCACTTGGGGTCGTGAAAAAAAGGAACTTGTCAAAATTCTTCCTGATTCATGGGTCAAAAATTACGACAAATTGAGACAACCTGTTGAACCTCTCCAGTCCTCAGATGCCACCTTTGTCAAAAAACATGACAAAACAATTTCCATAAGTTTTGATCACTCTCACCTCAAAAAACCCAATAAAATAACCTTATCCCTTCCGATGTACCAATCTACTTACAACTATGCAAAAGAAACTAACCCAGAAACATTCTCGTGGCCTCTCCCACAAATCATGAGAGAAGATGACTGGATAAAGGAGTTTGATAAGGAAGGTCGCGATATATGATGGTACAAATGTCCTTCATGGGACAGTGCTAATAGAATAACGAGTGTGATTGTCAAGAATGTCTTGAAGATGAAATTGAATGGGATGAACATCATACAAGATATTCGAACAAAGCCAAATCAAAGAAAAAGAAGAAAGGAAGAAACTCTGAGAGAGAGTTCCGAGAAAAGTATGAAAATGGAGATTCATTTATTGTTTCACTTAGCCGTCTAGGTAAATATGAATTTTGTGTTTCATACAATCCCTAAGATTGGCCAACACTACCTAGCTCAAACACATACCACAAGCCCTCAACCATAAATGAACCAAAACTACAAATATTCATGATGAGCCCCTCAAGCTCCAGTCATACCCCTGAATTCCCATTACACCGACCTTTTGAAAAATATGGTACAAGGCATGCTCCAAAAATTCCAAAGAAAAATGTTGTGCTGCCCACGGGCGAAAATCCACCAATAACTGATATAGAAGTAACAATCAATTAGCAATCTGAAAAGGCCATCTGGCAAAATAAAGTGTTAACCAATATTGGCAATTCCATTAAAAATGTTGCTCACGCACAAAATAAGATGATGAGCAGAGTGGAGACAATTGAGAAAAAAGTGGAGACAATTGAGAAAAAAGTGGAACAAATATCCTCTCAACATGTTGGACATATCAAAGCCTTGGAATTGTGACTAAAAAATATGTAGCATGAGATTTGTCCACTAGGCACCTCACTTTTCCACTTCTTTCATCAACAACAAAAGGAAATGGCTGCCATTAGAGAACAAATACAACAACTGAAACATGGTCACTTTGAACCATAAAGAACCCAGGGTTATCCTTTAAAACCAACCTTTTTCCCCATGTCATCACAGACATACTCACCACCTAAATTAGACCATCCTTTTACTACTTTTCCTTCCATTTCACAAGATCCCATGTCCCTCACTCAAAAATAAAAGGATGAACCTAAGTTTGACATTGCAAAAATGGTGGGAAAAGAAGGACTCCATTGCAGCGAAAATACCCGACCGAGAAAACTTGATGATCTCAGATCAAGTAGTTCCTAACCTCTATGTGGCCTAACCAAAAAATGGCATCGAGGAATATGATATCATAGGATCCAGTACCCAAGATTCTTATGATAGTGATCCTATGGATGAAAGCCTTGAGACAAGTGAGGATTCCTCACTAGACTCTTATGAAGAAGACAACCCACCAATATTCATGAATCAATTAAGAGAACCAGAAATTTCTGAAGTAGATGATGATCATGATGGGATGATAGATGAGCAAATTCCAGAAGGGAGACCAGAATCGGCAATAACAAAATTTGATGGAAATGGATTCCATACCTTCACTCTAGATTACATCAAAGTTTCAAAATGGCCAAAGCCTTCAGGAGAAAGACCTAAGTTTAGAAGACGCACAGAAATTTTAGAAGAAGAAGCCCAGGCAATTCCCAAAAAAATGACAGATGCTTCATCTGCAACATGATTGGGCATTACTCAACAAATTATCCTCAATCCAGAAAGTCAATCAAGCTGCTTACTGAAATAGAATATTACACTTGTATCCATCTTAGTGAAGATGATGATCTTGAATCTGTTCTCTCATTGGAAGATGAACCCACAAAGAAGACTCTTTTCTCCATGGATGTATACGAAGAATATGGATATGACTACTACCAGATTTTAGAAGTAGAAGTAAAGGCTCAAGAGGAAATCAATAGCATCATGGTTATTCCACAAGTCCAACTTAAAGTCTATCCATCCAAATGGGATAAAACAATCCAAGTTATTGCTTTCTTAGACACTGGAGCAACATGTTCACTGATGAACCCAGCTGTCCTTCCTGAGGATCTATGGATTTCATATTTAAAATATTTCAACACTGCATCGAATGGAATCCTAACCACCACAGTCATCACAAAGCATCCAATCACAATTGAATTGTTCCCAAGATTGTAGTTTAGAGCTAAGCTAATTTGTTCAGATCTCCCAGGAAAAGACCTCATTGTTGGATTCGATATCTTCAGGAAACTCAAAGATCAACTCCAGATCAAAGCCCATGGAATAACATTAAAAAAATTATTCAAACCATACACAGAAGTTTCACTGTTATTCCAGATAAGGAGATTGACCAGCAGTTGCTAGAGCATTCATGTGTAGAATCTCACAAGGAGTTTATGAATAAAAGCAAAAATCCCTTATGGATAAATGAAGAGTTTTTCATTAAACTCCCTTTCAAGAAAAATAAAAGCATCAATCCAACGAAGGCAAGTCACTCAGGCATGAATCCAGAGCATCTTCAGCTTGCGAAAAAGGAATGTGAAGAGCTCTTGGAATTTGGACTGATTACACCACCTGATTTGCAATGGGTATGTGAAGCTTTCTATGTCTACAAGCGGGCAGAAAAAATAAGAGGTAAACTCAGATTAGTCATAAACTATCAACCTCTCAACCATTCCCTCCAAGATGATAAATTCCTTATCCCAAATAAACTCTCCCTTTTCTCACACATAGACAAAGATAAATACTTTTTCAAGTTTGACCTTAAATTCGGGTTTTGGCAATTAGGAATACACCTTGAAGAAAGAGCCAAAATGGGCTTTTGTATACCCGATCACCACTTTCAATGGAAAGTCATGCCATTTGGGTTAAAATTACGCCCTCTCTGTTCCAAAAAGCCACGATAAAGATATTTCGACCCATCCTCAACACATCACTAATTTACATTGATGACATATTACTATTTAGTGATACCGTGAAGGACACTCAACTTACTCCTACTGTTTATGATCTAGTAAGGGAAAATGGAATCATGCTCTCGACGATAAAGATGGTTCTTGTTAAAAGAGACATTGATTTTCTGGGAATGCATTTTGTCCATAGAGCATACAACCCGAGGCCGCACATTTGCTAGGAATTACTCAAGATTTCAGACACTAACTTCACATCAAAGCAGCTCCAGCAATTTTTAGGTGTGATTAATTATGTTAGAGATTTTATCCCTAATATCTCTACATACATTTCTCCACTTACAAAAAGGCTCTAGAAAAATTCTCAATTTTGGGGGAAGGAACAAGATGAAGAAGTTCAAAAAAATAAAAGAAATATCCGGAGAAGTCAAAGCCCTCCATATCCCTTCAGAGGGAAAGAAAATATTACGAATATTGGAATGCAGTACTCTTTGAAAAAGAAAATGGCCAGCAAAAAATATGCACATATGCCAGTGGAAGGTTCAAAGATGCAGAACAACACTATCATTCCACGTTTAAAGAAATTCTTGCCGTGAAGAACGGAATTAAAAATTTCAATTTCTTTTTAATTCACACAGAATTTCTAATAGAAGTGGTTCTCCCCTTGCAAATTCCAAGTAAAGCACCTCAAGGGGAAGGATAATATTCTAGCAGATTTCCTATCCAAGCCAGATTAATTTCAAAGAGATTTTTGCAAAAGAAAAAGCTAACTAGCCAAATTTTCATGATTGCGAGCTCAGCAGGAACCAGTTCATCCAGGATAACAAATCATCCACCGAAATTATTCAATCAGTTCGTGGGCCCATTTGATCCATCCATCCTTATAGAAAGAAAGACTTTGAGCTTCAAGTTTTCAGGAAATATGGGGGATCCATCCTTAAGCCGTTTATAGTCAATCCAAAATACCCATTCTGCCATATATTCATACCACTAGCCAATGGTTTTCCACAAGAGCTATTATGGTTTTTTTGTCACCAATATTATAGCTTCATGGAATTCAAGTGCGATATGTTCCAGGATATTGACAAGATTGAATTTGCTCTTAGAAAATTCTTATAATGGTTTAAACCACAAAGATATTGGGTTCAATGTTTTCAACACTCCTATGCAGAAAAATATCAAGGCGACATTGGCTGGTAAACATTATTGACGGAAAGGTCCATGCTCAACTAGATATCTCATTCTGGTGGAAATTTCCCGTCTCAATCTTATCCTGAGAAGGTGAATACAGCGAAGCACAGAGAATCATTTTCTATAAAAATAAGTGCATCCCAAAGGAGATATGGCCAAAGGAGTGGGCGGGTTAGATTTATACTGATAATCATCCCCACTGGGAAAGAGTTCGACAAGCAGCAATGGAATACCAAGCACTGTATGAAGTCATTAAGGATGAAGTCACTCAGGCTATCACATGGATAATAATAAATATTCCATCTCAACAAAAAATTGAGCCCAATATAGCTAGGCCATCCAACAGAAAATGCTACCACACAAGGTCGTTAAAAAGAAGCCCAGAAAACAAAGAAAGTTTCAAGAAAAAGCATGGCGCTGAATGGTGGATAGATGAAGGATACACAAGCCCTCCATCTACACCATTAAACACTACCCCATCGGATGATGCTTAATAACGTATGCAGGAGTTTCACCACTTACCCTTACTTACCTCAACAAATTACCTACAAAAGTTTACTACCCATGCCAAGACAAATCTTCCTATAATTTTATATTTCCTACCTTACTTTCACATGCTCACCACATGCCTTTCATAAGCTTACACATGCTACCTAAAAGAAGACAAAACTCTATGCCAGTTTCACATGCTAACACATGGCGTCACATGCTTTTCCATGTATATATTTTTACTTTTTTTAAGTGTTTGCACATGCTTTGGAATGCTTAGGCTTATGTATTCCTTGTTTATTAGAGTCCTTCACATATTTATGGGACCCATTTTGTATGATAAGTTTGCCATGTAATATAGGTTTGTTTTGTACTTGTCTTCCAACTCCTATATAAAGGAGGTTAGGTTGTACTTAGAAGATCATCAAATAATCATCTTGTAAATTGTTCTATATCAAATAAAGGAGTGCTTTCTAAATTTATCTCTTCTTCTTCTCTTCAAAATGCATGGAAAGGCTGGTCCTTAATTTAGTATAGGGTTAGGAAATATTGAGCAAGTTAACTTGCGACAAGTGCAAAA
The DNA here is from genome assembly GCF_029784015.1 of Lycium ferocissimum. Taxonomy (NCBI): domain Eukaryota; kingdom Viridiplantae; phylum Streptophyta; class Magnoliopsida; order Solanales; family Solanaceae; genus Lycium; species Lycium ferocissimum. Next base: position 6,675 of record NW_026719069.1, on the reverse strand, counting down.
GTTTTTCGAGTTATAACAGCTAAATCTGTAATAGTGTAAAAGTTTTTTCGAGTTGAGTATCTAGGCAATCTGTCCATACGAATGTTAAAGCCAGCCCTGTTGTAGAAATTGTTTTTACATATATGATCAAATTTACTATTAGACTAGCTTGGCAAGCCGTCCTTATGGATGTTGAAGTAAGGTTTGTGGCAAGCCATCCTTATAGATGTTGAAGCCCGGTCCTCTCTGTAAGAAAACTATTATGCTTATCGTTTTGCTATCTTTCTTGGGGATGGTTCGCCTATCAGGAGGGATGGTATAGGTGCCCTCATGATCTGTTAATTGGGTCATGACAAGTTGTTATCAAGACCTAGGTTAATCGATCTAACGAGTACAAGAGAAATGTCTAGTAGAGTATTGCAGATTGGTACGTAGACGTCTGTACCCATCCTTGAGAGGCTATAGGACATCTAGGAAACCTCCATTCACTCACTCCTTTCATGCTACTTTATTCAAATTACTATCTAGATGACTCAAATTGGTATCTGATTCATATTATATTTTCACACAGAATGTGAGGACACGTGCAACAGTTGTGAGGGATGAGTCACCAGCTCTTACAGCGGAGGCCGTGGCACATGGTCAGGGCAGTGGCCGTGGTAGGGGCAGGGATCGTAGAGCAGCACTGACCAACGGTAGTGAACCCATGGCTGACCATGCGCATGCTATATCACTATCTCCTATGTCGGAGGTAGAGCATCATGATGAGCCAATTGAGGTGGAGATAGGGCCAGACCAAGCTCTGCAAGAGATTATTGCTATACTAATTCTTCAGGATGCCATGGTGCACATTTTGAGTCTTCTTGAGGGTTTGACCCAGGCTGGCGCATTTAAGTTACACCAGATGGGTCAAAGACCAGAGCCAAATGTCAGACTCTCAAGCAGTTTTAGACTTCGGGGATGCAGCTTGCTACCATGGTGGCTTCCCGTATTGATAAGGTACCATCACCTGATTTCGCTTCTCACCTAGTTACCGGATAAGTTATGACCTGAGAGCAACAGAAGATGTTTTATCAGTTACTAGGATGATAGCTCCCTGTTTCTATGGTACTCCCAGGAGGATACGTATGAGTTCATTGTTAGCTTTCATGAGAGGCTCCACAAGATGGGGATAGTAGAGTCGCACGGGGTTGATTATGTATCTTTTCAGTTGATTAGGGATGCTAAGATGTGGCGGAGGTCCTATATTGTTGCAGATTAGCTGGGTCACCTCTTTTGACATGGACTCAGTTCTATCAAGTCTTTCTGCAGAAGTATGTCCCTTGTAGTTTTATTAGACCTAGTGTTTCCCTTTGGGGTTCTCCCGTGCTTTTCACATAGAAATATTATGGTACCATGTGGATGTGTATTGACTATCGACAATTAAACAAGGTTACAATCAGGAACAAGCACTCAATACCCCACATAGATTACTTGTTTGACCAGCTTCAGGGTGCATCAGTCTTCTCTATGATCGACTTGAGATCAGGTTATCACTAGTTGAAAATTAGAATGGAGGATATTTCGAAGACTCCTTTTAGGACCCGCTATGGTCATTATAATTCTTGATCATGTCTTTTGGGCTTACCAATGTGTTATGTCCCGTATTTTTGTACATTGGGGTATTTTAAGCTAATCGCGACAAGTTAAGGACAAGACTATTTTGGGATATGAGGTAGACACTTTTTAACCTCCGATTTTATTTTAATGCACAAGTTGTTATAAATTTTAATTGGTATGGAAATATTAATGGATGGCATGAAGAGGGACATAGCAGAGTTTGTTGCTCAGTGCCCAAATTGCCAACAGGTTAAGATTGAGCATCAGAAGCTTGGTGGATTATTACAGGAGATGGAAATTCTGACTTGGAAGTGGGAAGCAATTAATATGGATTTCATTACAGGTTTACCTCGCACTCCACGAAAGCACGATTCCATATGGGTTATTGTAGATAGACTGACAAAATCAGCCCATTTTCTTCCAGTCAGAACTACCTATTCAGTTGAGGACTACGCAAAATTATATATTAAGGAGATATTAAGACTTCACGGAGTTTCCACATCTATTATATCTGACGAGGTGCTCGGTTTACGCAACTTCTCTAGCGATCATTCCGGAAGGAGTGGGGACACGGTGGTCCGAGTACGACATTCCACCCTCGGAGGCGACGGACATGCCGAGCGTACTATTCAGACGCAAGGAGATATGTTGCGAGCCTATGTTATTGACTTCAGAGGCAGCTGGAATGATCATCTGCCACTTGTTGAATTTACTTATAATAATAGCTGCCATTCTAGCATTCAGATGGCACCGTATGAGGCTTGTATGGCAGGAAGTGCAGGTCACCTGTTGGCTGGTTTGATGTTGGGGAGACTAAGTTAATCAGCCGAGATATGATTCAGCGGTTATTGATAAGGTGAAACTTATTCGGAAAGGTTATTAGCACTCGAGTCGATAGAAGTCACATGTACGGATAATCGGCGTCGACACTTAGAGTTCCGTGCGGTGATTGGGTATTCTTGAAGGTGTCACCCATGAAGGGTGTAATGAGATTCAAGCAAAAGGAAAAAAGTCGAGTCCGAGGTATATTGGGCTTTATCGTATTGTCCGCAAGGTAGGCAAGGTTGCCTACGAATTAGACCTACCATCCGATTTGGAAGCAAGACACCCGTTGTTTCACGTGTCTATGCTTCGCAAATGCATTAGGACCTTTCCAGGATATTTCCCGTGGATGATATCCAAGTGACAGAGGAGTTATCGTACGAGGAGAACCCTATAGCTATACTGGATCGTCAAGTGAGAAGATTGCCTGCTAAAGGCGTGGCTTCCGTTAAAGTATTATGGCGAAACAATAACAGGGAGAAGATGGCTTGGGAAGCTGAAGAGGAGATGAAAAAGAAATATCCTCACTTGTTTCCTATGCCTACTAGTAATCTAAACTCCTCGTTGATTATATTGATTGGTAAATAAAGCTATATGTTATAACAATAAAGAGACTCCCCCGAAGTCCCTGTAAGACCTGGTGAGACTAGTTTAACATTCGAGGACGAATGTTATAAATGGGGGAAGGATGTTATATCCCGTATTTTTGTACATTGGGGTATTTTAAGCAAATCGCGACAAGTTAAGGACAAGACTATTTTGGGATACGAGGTTGAGACTTTTTAACCTCCGATTTTGTTTTAATGCACAAGTTACTTATAAATTTTAATTGGTATGGAAATATTAGTGGAGATTAGGGATTAATTAACCATGATTATATTATTAAGTGGGATTAAAGTTTAATTATTCATTAATTAAGCCATAAGTGGTCGTGTGGGCCCCACCCGTGACTTGGCCAAGTGTGATTGGCTCAAGCCATGAGTGGGACATATGTCCAACTCTTAGGCATCATATATAAGTCAATTGATGACTAATGAATCCATTCTTCATCTTCACAACTTAGAAAGAAATATAGAGATGGAGGAAAGGTGGAGCTCTCCCATGGCTAGCCGAACTTAGGCTCTTGAGAATTGATCAAAAATTTATTTTCTTCAAGGATTCCAATCAATTGGAAGGTCCCTAGTAACGTGAAGTAGCCTTGGGAGCAATCAAAATATTCATTCTTGCAATTCACAAATTCTAGCCAAGTTGAGAAGTCAAGTGTTAAAGGTAAGGTTTAATCTTCTTTTACATGTATTGAGGATGGTTTGAGCGTGTTGTAATGTGTGGTTATGGAAGAAATTCATGGAATTATGTATGTTGGTGTTAAGGCCATGTAGGGGCTGTTTTGTGTAGGAATGATGAACTAATTTTACTTAGTATTTTTGGTTGTTGTTGTTGTGGATTTTATGATGAGAATGAAGGTTTAATGATTCAAGTTGGAGTTGTAATTGTTTGTGGGCTGTTGTAGAAGTTAATATGATGTTAATATAGTTTCTTGCATTTATGTGGAGTGTTGTACGGGCTGCCCCGAGTGTCTAGAGTCATGTTTGAATAGTCTCGGATTGATACTTGAACGTATAATCATTGATGTTGGCTTGGTTGTATGTGGTTGGTTTGAATGTAAAGGAAACGTCGTCAAATTATTTAGAAAGAAGTTACTGACGTTAGAATACGTTTTGAATTTCCCCGTAGCTTAACCGTAGTTCTTGACGTCTTAATATAGGTTGAGGTACTATTGAGCAGCGTATACGTATTGTGTTGCGAGTAAACGCTAAAGGTATGGAAAGCCTATCCCTTCTTTCTTTTGGCATGTCCTAGATGTAAGTATGAAACGATATGAGCTTTGGGGTAACTCTATTCATAAGTTCCGAGCATGATTTATGATTCTTATTCACTTCTTGATATTAGAATTCTTAATGTAGTCGAGCTATTGCCCTCGAGTCTTTTATATGATTGGATAGTAAATGATGCATAAAGAGTTCCTATTCTTAAAGGATTCTATAATGAATAACGTCCTTAACTTTCATAAGTTGTCTCGTATTGGTTTGATACATGACTATGACCCCAGAGACTTTCCTTAATATAGTTCGTAATGACATTAGAGAGAACTTAATATGGCTATCATCCTGATACTCGAGCGTTGATTAGTTTACCTATCTATTGAGTCTCAAATAATGATTTATATGCAAATGGTTACTACTACCACTTCTCGTGCATACCGTTATTACATCTTTCACCGAGTTCCTAGCGGCAGTGTCATCGTATACGTGCACACCTCCATGGGTTCACCGAGTCCCCCACTGGGGAGGACTGCAGACGCGTATATATATATATTATGGTGTTATGCCGTGTTATGGTGTTATGCGTTGTTATGGTGTTAATAAATGTTGTGTTACGGAGTTATCTTTGTTATTGAGTTATGCGTGTTACGGAGTTATCTTTGTGTTACGGAGTATAACGTGTTATGGCACCAAAGACGGGGTGGCGACCATGTTCACCGAGTCCCATAATGGGCTTGATATGATATATGATATCGACATGCATGATTTGTGTTTCAAAAGCAAGCATTTTGGTATTTTGGTTATTGTACTCGTTTTTTGTACTTCTCATTTCTATGATCCCGTTTTCTATTTCATGCTTATATACCAAGACATATCTCGTACCGAATTTTCTTCGACAATTTCCGTTTTCATGCCCGTTAGTATAGATTCTTGCTTTGGTGATCCGCCGACTTAGATTTCACCGGGACTTGGAGTGATCCATTGTCCCGAGCCTAGCCTTTTGGATATAGATCCTTTCGTTGTATATATGTGTTCATTCGGGGGTACGGCGGGGGCCTTGTCCCATCCTACGTTGTTGATACTCTAGAGGTCCGTAGACATATGTGTGGGTTGTATATAGTTACCGTTCGGTTTGTGTTTGTATGACTTTATGTTTGGGACGTTCATTCGTAGTGGCCGCCTTTGTTCGCTTGCGTATGTATATATGTTTTGGGGGATACAGAGGTAGTGGCCCCTGTCGGCTCGCATGTATATAGTTTGGCGTTCCCACATGCTATGATAGCCTCGCCCGTTTATGTATGATGTTATCTCGTTGAGAGTTGTAACTACCTCGCCAGACAGGTTCTTGTGATATGTATATATATGTGACAGCTTTGAGACGACGTCTTGCCTTTTTATATGAGTTCCTTATCATGCTAGTTATGGGCTGATTATAGCTAACAAGTGTGTATACGAGTGTCTAGCTCGGGCACTAGTCGCGGCCTACGGGGTTGGGTCGTGACACAATGCCCCTGCAACTTTTATGGTTTTGATTAATGGGGTTTGCTAGACCTATTTGGATTCCTTTATGATAGTCTTCATCGATGACATTTTGGTCTATTCTTGTAGCAAGGAGGATCATGAGAAGCATTTAAGAATCTTGCTTGGTTTATTAAAGGATAAGAAGTTATATGCTTGATTTTTAAAGTGTGAGTTTTTTCTTAGCTCGGTAGCATTCTTTCGACATGTAGTGTCTAAGGAGGGAAATCATAGTATGTCCTGAAAAAAACATCAAGGCAGTTAGAGAGTGGGATAGGCCTACTTCAGCGATAAAGGTTCGTTGTTTTGTGGGTTTTGCGAGTTATATCGGCGATGCATGAAAGGGTTCTCATCGATTGCTTCCCATTTGACTCGGTTGACTCAGAAGAATATGGCTTTTCAGTGGTCTGATGAGTGTGAGGAGAACATTCAAAGCTCTAGGCTTTATTGTCTTCGGCTTCGATCTTAGCTTTACAGGTGGAGGGAAAGGATTTTACGATTTATTTAGATTCTTCTCAAATTGGTTTAGGTTGTGTGTTGATGCAAGAGGGAAAAGTGATAGCATATACTTCCAAGCAGTTGAAGGTGTATGAGAAGAACTACCCTAAGGTGTATGAGAAGAACTACCCTACTCATAACTTGAAGTTAGCGGTGGTAGGTTTTGCCTTGAAGATTTGGAGACACTAGCTATATAGAGTTCATTGTGAGGTGCTGACAGATCATCATCGTCTTCAACATGTGTTCAATTAATGAGATGCAATTCGAGGCAGTGTAGGTGGATGGAGTTGCACAAAGATTATGACCTTCACATTGTTTATCATCCAGGCGAGGATAATATAGTAGTGGATATGTTGAGCACGAGGGCGTTAAGTATTGGTAGCATGACGCGTTTGATTGTTCATGTAATGACCCTCTTGGTCGTTATGCGTGCTTT
>NW_026719068.1:0-11877 GCF_029784015.1 Lycium ferocissimum | reverse complement strand
CCTTCCGTTTGGAGTGCCCCCCTTTATTAAGTCACTTTTTGGTATATTTTCGTTCGTTGATTTGTATATGTTTTTTTGGGGGGAAAGGGGGGGCCCCTGCCCCGTCATATGATTGTTTGTCCTTTTGGAGGGGACGTTTTGTGGGTTACCCCCTTCCGTAGGGGGTTGTTTTTTATATGTTATGTTGGGGGCGACCCTTTTCCCCGTGGCTTCGGCTTGCTTTTGTATATTTTTTGGGGGTTTCCGGCCATTTGATAGCCTTGGGCTTTGATATATATGCGGTTGTGTTTGAGATTTGTTTGAGACGGTCGATATAATCCGAGAGACGGCTTTGATATTTGTGCACCGCATAAGCCACTGTCTGCGATTTCAGATTTATGAATGTGTTTGGGTGCCCAATTCGGGCACTAGTCACGGCCTACGGGGTTGGGTCGTGACAATAACACCGGAGTATAACAAAGTGCGCACGACAACAGAACCGGCTCGGGACTCGGCGAAAGATACAACAGAATGCACGAGCAGAGTCGTGAGTAACCATATGTATAAAATCATTATCATAGACTCAAAAGATAAGTAAAATGACCATACTTGGAAATCGGAATAATAGCCAACCCAAATTCTTTCAAAAGTCATCAGATTACAAAACGGAGAGTGAGATTGACCCACAGACGGGTGTCTACCCGAGCCGGGCCCGCCTATGAAAAACATACTCATCATACGCCACACAATCTCCTACGAACATATCGAGGCAATCCGAGCCTTTCTGTGAAAGTTACGGTCGTTCGTAGTTACGGAACTCTTTAAAAACAAAACTTTTTATGCAACATTTGAAAATCAAATATTCCAAAGACATAAGGCCAATATTTCATCATATCAAGCATACGAATCCCAAGAAACAAATAAAATTCAGCAACATGCTCGGATTGCGATGAATAGAATTTTCTCGAGGCTCGTGTCATAGCTATTTGTAACTAAGGCATGCCAAAAGGAAGGTTGAGCTACATACCTCGTCCGCTCTCAAGCTAATCCAAACTCAAGCTAATGCCAACCTACGCCGACTCCCCAAGATCTACACAACGTCACTATCAAATATTAGCTATAGCCATTTAGGCATTTAATTCCAAATTAGCACTTAATTCTACAGTAAATTTGGGCAAGATTTTCACAATAAGACCCCAACCCGAGAATTTAACTCGCCAAATCAACAACAACAACACCAACAACCAACCTAGCAACATCAATAATCAATCCGGAAAGCATTCTAACATTAAATACTCTTTTCTACATAATCCAACAACATTCACTACATTCAATTCAACGGCTTACCTTCAAGCCAACATCAATGCTTATACATTCAAATACTAGTCCTAACTCATACCAACAAATATTCAAGAACATTTCAAACAATTCACACAATATTTCAAACATCCTAAATAATACTCCACTAACGAAATTGCCCCAAACCCGAGAACCTCAACTATAACACATTCCTCATTTTCAAATCATGATTTGCACCAACAATTCACCCTCTAACAATGTCATTCTCATAAATATACAAATTACATCAAATGCACAATGACCTCCAAATCAATATACAACACTTACAATATCAATTTGAGTCATTAGAATCTCATTATCAACGTAGAATTCACAACGACAACAACCAAAACACTAATTAGAATTGATCCATTCATTGTCATATAATATGACCCACATTCTTCGCCAACATTACACATAATATCTTATTATCTTTATCCATTTCTTCACTCTACAACAATCAAAAACATAACTAAACTTTAATTCATTACTTCAACACAACACAACATACACACCTACACAAATATACACTACCTGTAATACTATTTCACCCTCCAACATGCCATATTTCATGATTTTCATCCATTTTGGCATACTACAACATGCATACATCATTCATAACACATAAAATAAGATTAAATCTTACCTTTCTTCTTCAACTTCACAACTAGGCTAGGGTTTGCGATTGATGAAACGGATGGTTTGTTCGCTCCAACAACACTTCCACGTTAACTAGGGACCTCCAATTAGTGGATTTGCACCAAGGAAATATTTTTATGATGGCTCAAATTGGACTTGAATTTTTGGGTTCTTGGCCGAATGGCCTTTGAAGTTCATCCAAAGTTCTTATTTTTTTTTTCTAAGTGTGGGATGTAGAAACTTAGTAGTCATCTTTTGCATACTAATATAAGTCATACAAGTGTCCATGGCCCACACATGTGTTGGACCAATTAAATTTGTCCACAAAATGTGTGGGACCATTTCCACACCACACGGCCAACATGGCCAAAAAATGCATGATTCCCAACTTTCAATTATACCACTTTTGGTCCCAAATTTTCCTAAATGTTCCATGCCAACAAATTCATGAACAACTTATGTCTTAAAATAAAATCGAAGGTCAAAAGTCCCGACTTTGTATCCCGGAATGGTTTTGTCCCTAACTTATCATAGTTAAACCGGATTGTCCCAATGTAGAAAATACGGGATATAACATTAATGATCCAAGTTGAAGTGGTAATCGTATGGGCTGTTTTGGAGGTTAATGTGATTCTAATATAGTTTCTTGAATTTATGAGAATGATGTTGTAACATGTGGATTATTGGTATAATTCATGAATTTGGAAGAAAGAAATGTGTTGTTGTTGTTCTTATTGAATTTGGGAGGTTTCGGGTGAAGGACTATATTGGTTGGGTTGTTTTGAATATTGTGCGAATTGTTTGAAATGTTCTTGAATCTTGTTTGAATGATCTCGATTAGTACTTTGAATGTATGCGAGCGTTGATGTTGGCTTGAATGTATGTAGTTGAATTGAATGTAAATGGAATGTTGTCGAATTATGTAGAAAAGAATTACTAATGTTAGAATGCGTTTTGAATTACTCGTTGATGTTGTTAGTATGGTTATTGGTATTGTTGTTGATGATTTGACCGAGTGAAATTCTCGGGGTTGTTGAGTTTACAGGGAAAATGCTGCCCAAATTTCTGTAAATAAAGCGATAGCTTGGAATTGAATTCTTAAGTGCTTAAGGCTAATGTTAGTACTTAATGATGTTGTTGTAGATCTTGAGAAGCCGAGACTTAAATTCGGATTAGCTTAGGAAGCGGACTTAGTATGTAAAAATCTTACTCTTTCTTTCTTTTGGCATGTCTTAGTTGTAAGTAAAGATATGATATGAGCCTCGGGGTAACTCCATCCTTAAGGTCCGAGAGCATGTATATACGATTCTTATTCACTTCTTGATATTCGTATTCTTAATATGGTTGAGCTATGGTCTTTATGACTTTTGCATGATTGAATTTCAATGTTGCAAAAAAAAAAAAAAAAAAAGAATTTTGTTCTTAAAAGGATTCTATGTCTAATAATGGCCGTAACTTTCATAGAGGAGAACCGGATCGCTTCGAAACGTTCGTAGGAGGATTCTATAACGAATAATGACTCTAACTTTCATGGGCGGGCTATGATTGGTTTGATATGCATAATGACTAATCCCGAGATTTTCCTTTGTATAGTCCTAATGACTTTTTGAAAGAACTTAACATGATTACCGTTTTGACTCGAGTCCTACCTACTTATCCATTGAGTCCGTGTAATGATGATTTGTATGCATATGATTTGTCACTTACTATCGCGCATGCCTCAATACATCTTTCACCGAGTCTCTCGGGGTACGTATTCGTGCACAGTTTCATTACATTGTTCACCGAGTCCCTCACTAGAGGGCCGGGTACGGTATATATATATGATGATATGATGTGATGACATGATGATGCGATGATATGGGGATGGCGGCCAGGATAGCATATGATGATTCTATTCACCGAGTCCCTCACTAGAGGGCCGGGTACGGTATATATATATATGATGACATGATGACATGATGATGATATGATTTTACTCGCCGAGTCCCTCACTAGAGGCCGCGAATACGGTATATATATATATATTATATGATGACATGATACATGTATATGATTTTTACTTACCGAGTCCCTCACTAGAGGGCCGGGACACGTTACGTGTATGCATGATACATGTTTCAAAAGGCAAGTTACGGTTTTCTGGTTATTACACTTGTTTCTGTAACCCTCAGTTCGACTATGATCCTGTTTATTGTATTTCATGCTTTACATGCTCAGTACATATTCCGTACTGACCCCCTTTCTTCGGGGGCTGCGTTTCATGCCACGCAGGTGTATACCGATGAGTAGAGGATGTTAGCAGGAGATGTTCCAGCTGGATTGGCGAGCTCCATTTCCTCCGGAGTGCTGCCGAGTCAGAGTATTTATGTTGTGACATCTTGTTCTATGTTAGAGACTTTGCAGACAGCGTTACGTATAGTGCATGTCAGTTTTGTAAGCGGCTCATAAGCAGTTTGATTATGTATCATTATGTTACATTATAGTACGATTTCCTTGATTTGAGAAAGACGAAAAACATGTTGTTCTTTGAAAGGTTTTCATTATGCACTCATGTTATGATTAAGGGCCCAGTATGATTATGAGTATCGTGAGGGTCAGCCGGTTCGCTCGGCCCTAAGTAAGGGTCGGGTGCCCATCATGCCCTATCAGGTTAGGGCGTGACAAATTGTATCGGGCAGTTCGTCTAGGGGTTGTCTGCAAAGTCGTGTCCGGTGAGTCCCGTTTATGGTGTGAATCGCGCCACATTTATAAACATGAGACTACGGGGCATCTAGGGTGGTTACTCTTCTTTCACATCTTAGATCGTGCCATAGAGCCAAGTCATAGAAAATGAGATTCCTTGCACTAACCTTTGATTTTAGCAGAAGAATGGCAGCGACAGGAGAAAGTGACTAGCGATATTGGAAGTTACAAAGCACGCAGGTAAGCAAAGGTATGAAAGATATATGTTGGGTAAGATATTGAAGTACGATTGAAATACAAGTTGAAGATTAAAAAGGAAAGTAAACAGGAAAGCGTAATCGGCGTAGTTCGAGTTGGACACACTAGGTAAGTTTATCATCTTCGTACTGTTGTTGGCAATGGGAGCCCTGTGTGGCCTTGATATGATATGATATATATATATACATATACATATGTTGGCCCTGTGAGGCATTGTTGGTATTTCCTGCGTGCAGGTTATGAGATAGTAACAATTGCAGAGGAAACTCTGCCAAAATTTTCCTGGAAATAAAAAGAGAATGAGATATAGGTTTGTGGTATGACTTGAAAGGTCGTACTAACAGTAATGGTAAGATCTAACTAAGTTGCGAGTATGGTTGACCTCGAGAAATAAGTTAATTGCTGAATTAATAGTAATAGTAATTAGAAGGTCGATATCGATATGGTAAAAAGAATTTGGAGAGGGCTTGTAATCCTAAGAGGTGATTTAGAAAAGGCCAGTCAATCTTGATAGGGTGTTACATTAAGGCACTGAAACGAATCGATAAGCAGGAGAAAAATATGATGAAGTTATAGTTAAAAGAAGTATTAGTATTATTAAGACAAGAGTGCTGAGGAAAAGAATTGTGATGGATATGAATGTATTGATAAGACGGCTTGTGAAATATTAGGAATAGAGTTGATTAGAAAGGGTAAAGGGTTAAGAAGGGTTATATTATAGGATTGAGCACGAATAAGATATAATGTGAATATAATGAGGATTGTTGTGAAAATAAGTAAGGCCTAGTGAGAAAGTGGCCAAAAGCTACGATGGGATCTATGTAGCTAGAATATAAAGGCAAGTGTGAAACGGAAAAGCGAGCTATAGAACGAATAAGGAAGGCTTATCAAGTTCTGTAAGGGGAAGTTTGGAATAAGGGTTATATAATAACGGAAATGATAGCGAGTGTAAGAAAAGAAAGGGTAATTGGAAGAAGGGAATAAGAAGAAAGCGAGATAACAGTGTAGTAAGAGACCATGACATGTGTAGCCAAGGATACGAGTACTATAAGTGACGGGACTGTGAAAGACTCGGTTATGGAAAGGATGAGGAACGAGGTAAAATGAGAGCAGAAATCCAAAGGCCGATAACCAAGTATTTGTAAGTAATGGCGATCAAGGTGTGTTCACCACCATTGGGAATCTGGAAGTTTAGGACGGAAAGTAGTCATATCCATAGGTGAAAAGTGAATATTGAAGATTGAAAAAGGGCTAAAATAGTAATTGGGGGAGTCAGTAGAGCAAGAGACCCTTTCTAATTCGGGGAGAGATGTGTTACGAGAACGTTTTGAAATCTGTTAAGACTTTAACTTACTCCAGATTATGTGATGAAGGTCATGCGGTGAGGTGAACGCCATTATATTAGCATTAAAGCATCGTATTTCATCAGAGTTCCAAGGTTAAGCGTGCTGGAGTGAGAGCAATTTTAGGATGGGTGACCCCCTGGGAAGAGTACTACAAATCCTATGAAGTCAGACACAGGGGAGCCGAATAGGAAGCTAGAGTAGCCTAAGGGTAATTAGGATATACAGAGTGGGCGGAAACCTCAAGAGGTGGCGTAGCCGAGACGGACTAGACCGGTGAAGAGAAAGAAGGTGCGCCACAGCTTTAGAATTGGGGTGAGTTGGAATAGTGTTTGGAAATATTTTGTAAGTGAGATGGTAGTAGATATATGTGTACGTATGTCTATGATATTCCCTACGTGGCTACATCATCGGATATGTGTATTTCGGCAACCAACGTGGCGGTATATGGAAGGCATTAACCGGACAGGGTAACGAAGCTCGAGTGGAAAAAAAAATATAAATGGCACAAATGTTACAAGGCAAGCTGATGCTGTTTTCACTACAGGTTAAGCTTGGTAAGTACTAACACAATGATATTTGGAAAAGAAAGGAAGTGAGTAGATGGAAGGCAAGGGGATCAAAGTGTCGGAATAAAAGTGCCGCCGAATTGAGATTGGAAACACGGACATAGGGCAAAGTATAACCGAGTAATAGTATAAGTACACCCCTAAAAGGGGGGAAGCGAGTGCGAGAGATGCAAGTGTAAGATGGAGACAATCAACGCTACAATATATTTGATACGGATGCTCGGACTACAGGTAAGATACCTTGCCGAGACCAGTTAGTAAGATCTAAAAGCCAGCAATAAAGGGGTAGAAGTCAGGATGATAATTGAGATAGTACTGAGAATTAATTGTAGAGATCTTGAATGATATGACATTGGCAAGCGGAGGCTTAAAGGAGAATACGACAAGGGAACGATAACGAGTAACTTACGGAGACATTGTGAAGGGAATACTGCTATGCTGGATTAGAGACTAGGATATGGGCAATAGAGTTATTCGCTAATGATACTGCGACCTATGAGTAGTACGGGAGAAAAATAGAAAACCTCCTATAGTAGGAAGTGAGAATATCAAAGGGGTGAATGAAGGAAGGGAAAAGAGTATGTCAGGAAAGGCTACCAGCGGATGTTAGGACGGAAGGAATATGTGGAGCAGAGTGAACCAGGAAAAGGAAAGGCTGTAACTAAGATGGAAATACTTCATACAAGTCGTATAAGAGCGGTTATGTTATCCATGAACATTTGCATGCTAGGGATGAGACCAAGCGAATATCTAATGAGAAAAGTTGGGTGCAGTAATAAATAATATGGTTACGAGATTCTGGGTACATTAAGGAAAGATGTAAAGATGGTTTAAGCTAAAATTACCGAGATGGAATTAGTACTGAGGACAAACAGGACATGGCTATGATTGAACTAAAGATCTATCCCGATACCGGTTGTAAGATAAGAGGAGAGAGGCGAAGACAAAGTAAAACATAAGGATTAGTGAAGCCACACTAAGGTATTTTTGGGCTAATTTGAGCACCTTCTTGTAAAGATCGCAACATAATGTGTGACGAAAAATTGAGAGCAAAATCTGAGCAAAGGGACAATAGAAGGGTTTGAGTTAAAGATAAAGGGATGACACGAGATAATGTGCCTAGAATGCTACAAGTTGAGTAAAGGGAATTACAAGATGATTTAAGCAAGATGATCAGAACTAGCTGGTTGCTGGAAGAGAGTGAATTTATGTGTCAGATTCTTTCAGATTTATATCAACTGATGATAGTTAAATCAGGGGATGGCTATTAGCAGCTCAGAGATGACAGAAATCGTATAACGACAATCGGTGTCGACGCTTAGAATTCCAGACTGGCGAGTGGGTATGCTTGAAGATACCACCCATGAAAGGTGTAATGAGATTCGGCAAGAAGGAGAAGTTTAACCCGAGATATATTGAACCTTATTACATTGTTCGTAAGGTGAGAAGGTTGCGTACTAAAGACGTGGCTTTTGTTAAGGCACCGTGGTGGAATAATAACAGGAAGGAGATGACTTGCGAAGCTGAAGAGGAGATGAAGGAGAAATATGATTGGTAGAAGAGATTGCATGCTATGGTAATAAAGGAAACCCCCCTAGATCCTTATAAGACCCTATGCGACTAGTTGAACATTCGAGGACGAATGTTCTAAAGGGGGGAAGGATGTTATATCCCGTATTTTGTACATTGGGATAATCCGAGCTAACCATGATAAGTTAAGGACAAGACTATTTCGGGATACGAGGTAGAGACTTTTAACCACGATTTTGTTTTAAGGCATAAGTTGCTTATGATTTTAGTGGGATGGAATATTAAGGAAAATTTGGGGTTAAAAGTGAATTATGGAAAGTTGTTAATTCATAGAACAAAAGGGCCAAGTTGGTCATCCATGTGGTGTGGGCCCTAGGCCACATGGATGCATAATATATAAGCATATGCAAGATGACTAATTAGTCATATTCTTCATCTTCACCACTTTAGAAAATTCAAGAAACTTGGAGAAAAACCAAAGGAACAATTCGGCCATGGAACCGAAAAATTGAAGCCCTCAAGGAGTGATCAAAAAAATATTTTCTTCTAGCTTTTCTACCAATTGGAAGGTCCTCTATAACGTGGAGTAGTTGTTGGAGCAAGTAAACCATTCGTTCTCGCAAGTGCAACTCTAGCCGAGGGAGGAACAAAGTGATAAAGGTAAGGTTTAATCTCCTTTTATATGTGTTATGGATGGTTGTGCATGTTGTAGTATGTGGAAATGAATGAAATTCGTGAAATTATGGTGTTGATGTTGTGGCCGAATATGGGTTGTTTGGTATGGCAAGGGATGAACAAATTTTACTTAGTGTTTTGGTTGTTGTTGTTGTGGATTCTATGGTGTAAAATGAAGGTTTAATGATCCAAGTTGAAGTGGTAATCGTGTGGGCTGTTTTGGAGGTTAATGTGATTCTAATATAGTTTCTTGAATTTATGAGAATGATGTTGTAACATGTGGATTATTGGTATAGTTCATGAATTTGGAAGAAAGAAATGTGTTGTTGTTGTTCTTATTGAATTTGGGAGGTTTCGGGTGAAGTACTATGTTGGTTGGGTTGTTTTGAATATTGTGCGGATTGTTTGAAATGTTCTTGAATCTTGTTTGAATGATCTCGGATTAGTACTTGAGTATGTGAGCGTTGATGTTGGCTTGAATGTATGTAGTTGAATTGAATGTAAATGGAATGTTGTCGAATTATGTAGAAAAGAATTACTAATGTTAGAATGCGTTTTGAATTACTCGTTCATGTTGCTAGTATGGTTGTTGGTATTGTTGTTGATGATTTGGCTTAGGAGTAAATTCTCTGGTTGTTGAGTTCTAAAATGCTGCCCAAATTTCTGTAAATAAAGCGATAGCTTGGAATTGAATTCTTAAGTGCTTAAGGCTGATTTTAGTACTTAATGATGTTGTTATAGATCTTGGGAAGCCCGAGACTTAGGTTTGGATTAGCTTAGGAAGCGGACGAGGTATGTAAAGCTTACTCTTTCTTTCTTTTGGCATGTCTTAGTTGTAAGTAAGCTATGATACGAGCCTCGGGGTAACTCCATCCTTAAGGTCCGAGCATGTATATGATTCTTATTCACTTCTTGATATTCGTATTCTTAATATGGTCGAGCTATGGTCTTTATGTCTTTTGCATGATTGGATTTCAATGTTGCAAAAAAAAAAAAAAGAATTTTTGTTCTTAAAGGATTCTATGTCTAATAATGGCCGTAACTTTCATAGACAGAACCGGATCGCTTCGAAACGTTCGTAGAGGATTCTGTAAGGAATAATGACTCTAACTTTCATGGGCGGGCCCGGATTGGTTTGATGCATATCCGTGGTCCCCGAGATTTTCCTTTGTATAGTCCTAACGACTCTTTTTGAAAGAACTTAACATGATTACCATTTTGACTCTCGAGCGTCGACTACCTACTTATCCATTGAGTCTGTAATGATGATTTGTATGCATATGGTTTCTCACTACTCTGCTCGTGCATGCCTCAATACATCTTTCACCGAGTCCCGAGCCGGGTACGTATTCGTGCACAGCCATTGCACCTGTTCACCGAGTCCTCACTGTAGGGCGGCACTAAGAGCATATATATGATGATATGATGTGATGACATGATGATGTGATGATACGGGGATGGCGGCCAGGATGGCATATGATGATTCTATTCACCGAGTCCCTCACTAGAGGGCCGGGTACGGTATATATCTATATATGATTACATGATGACATGATGATTATATGATTTTACTCACCGAGTCCCTCACTAGAGGGCCGGGTACCGTATATATATATATGATTATATGATGACATGATAATGATATGATTTTACTTACCGAGTCCCTCACTAGAGGGCCGGGACACGTTACGTGTATGCATGATACATGTTTCAAAAGGCAAGTTACGGTTTTCTGGTTATTACACTTGTTTTACGTAACCCTCAGTTCGACTATGATCCTGTTTATTGTATTTCATGCTTTACATGCTCGGTACATTCCGTGCTTCGACCCCCTTTAGCTTCGGGGGGTCGCGTTTCGTACCACGCGTGTGTATACCGATGAGTAGAGGATGTTAGCCGGGAGATGTTCAGGCCGGATTGGCGAGCTCCATTTCCTCACGAGTCTTGCCGCCGAGTCAGAGTATTTATGTTGTGACATCTTGTTCTATGTTAGAGACTTTGCAGACAGCGTTACGTATAGTGCATGTCAGTTTTGTAAGCGGCTCTGTAAGCCGATGTATCATTATGCATTATAGTACAGATTTCATTTGATTTGAGAAAGACGAAAAGCATATTGTTCTTTGAAAGGTTTTCATTATGCACTGTGTTATGATTAAGGGCCATGATTATGAGTATCGCGAGAGTCACCGGCGGAGTTCGCTCAGGCTAGTAAGGGTCGGGTGCCCCAAATTAACTATCGGAGTTAAGGCGTGACAAATTAGGTGCATCGCAGCAACTTGATTCGTCCTAGGGGTTTTAATCGGTTCATTCCTTTGAACTGATATACTGGTAGAATTTTTGAGGTCTCCTAAAAAATTCTGCCCCAGTTTCTATGCGAGGTTACTGTAATCTCTCTCTTGCTAGATCAATTGTGATGTTTCCTAGGGTTCGTTGGGAATTTTGTTTGGAATGACCGAGCTTGGGAGAGCGCCTACGTATCTCGTTTTGGGAATCAGGTCGAAATGTAGTTCGAGGTAAATATATTGGAATTTTTTTGGTGTGTCTGAACTCAAAGAGCGCCTACATATCCCAAATGGGAACTAGGTCATAACATAGTTCAGAATGCATAATTTTGGATTTTTTGATTAACACGTATCCCCTTATAGGTATAGGGAATCAGGTCCTCGCGTAGTTCGTACATACTTTTGGATTTGGTTTTTTCTAAGAAAAATTCAAAATTACAAGCAAAGGAAATGAAATTAAAGCAACATAAACTTAAAAAAACTCTGAATCTTCAAAAAGCTTTTTTTTCCCACGTACATCTTTGATGGCATCCCCGAATTTTTTTTTTGCCCTCGACCGTCCCTTTTTGCAAACCCTTG
>NW_026719067.1:0-12295 GCF_029784015.1 Lycium ferocissimum | reverse complement strand
AGTCTTGGGGTGATCGGGTTTATTTTGCAAGTTCTAGATGTTTAGACCCCTTCTTTCAACTATTCATGAACATTTGATTCAATTTTACCGAGTGAATAGTAATCAAATTTCCATCTCGAATTTCTAGGACTTCCAGTAATCCCCGAGACACGTATTCAAGCCTACAGAGACGAAGACATGCCATAGAAAGAAGGTAGAAGCCTTACATACCTCTTTCCGTCTTTTGCTACTCCAAATCCACGCGCAAATCCGCCAAAATCTACAATTTGGTCATGTTTACCAAATCTTGGTAGTGCATTTTGGAGTTGGATTCTTAACGAAAACTTGGCTACCGAAATTTCGCAAAGCATTTCCCCTCAGAATACTCCATCCCACCAAGTTCAACTTGGCTAATTTAATCAATAACAATCCGGGAATTCAACCCGGCCAAAACCAACACACAACAATAACATCTCCAAACATTTCAAGTAAGCTACATATATTCAAGCTCACATTATTGATCATTCGTTCGCTATTATTCCGAGGCCTTTCAAACACGATTTACAAATATTCCAATTCATACAATATTCAAGACACTCCAAATGACATGCCACCTCGCTCAAGCTACCAACTTTCAGGAGACAACAATAGGCATTTCTTTCTTCGAATTCATCAACGATACTAATAATCCACTCCTTAACAACATTGTTTCCATAAATTCAAGAAAGCATATTAAAATCACATTAAGTTCTAAATCAGCCCGCAAGCAACTACAACTTCAACTCGAGTTATTAAACCTTCATTTTCATCATATATTTTCAACAAACAATAGCCAAGAATACTAAATAAATTTGATTCATCTTTCTCTCCACATACAAGGGCAAATAATTATCTGCCACACATCAACATATACATTCTCATGATTTTTATTCATTTTCTACATTACAACAATGTACAAACATGTTGAATACCATTAGTTCATCAACCTAACACCTCTACATGTATACTAGCCAAACACACCCATACGGCTACACTTTCAACATCTCTATTTTCATTCATTTCCATACTTCACAACATACACACCATCTATAACATATGAAAAACATAAGATTGAACCTTTACCTTCTCCACCTAGTTCTCTCGCCAAGACTCCATATTGCAACAACTAGATCACTTTCTTGTCCCAACAACTTCTCATGTCGAGGGCCTTCAACTTAGTTGGGATGCATGAAGAAATAATTTTTTGAAAAAATTTTCCTCAAGGTTCTTGTTCCACCTCATGGCCGAACGGCTCTTTATGCTTCTTTTCCTCATTTTCTTTCTTCTTTCTTTGTTAAATATGACCACCCTTATATATATATACATGTCTTCCACTTCCTTTTCATATTTACAAGTTGGTCCCTCAAGCTAGGAATATGGACACATGATCCCCTCTTAATTTCTCTAGAGTTTTCCTCAATTTTCGATTTTTCTAAAGTGGAGTCAAAGATGACCACTTGTCTTCCTAGACAAGTCAGCTCATGCATTTTTTATAATCTACACTTAGCTCCCCTCATAAATTAAAATAAAGAGCATATAGTATAATGACCAACATGGCCTCTCCATGATTTTTCTTGAATTCTTGTGAAATGACCATTTTGCCCCTAACCTTCCGCATTATTTTCACGGCCCATTTGCGAATTTCTCTCCTTACCTTAGCCTTTCAATATTTCCATGACACCAAGGTTCATAACCAATATTCCTAGCAACTATACATTAAAATTATTTCAGAACATAGTCTTGTCCCTAACTTCCGCACTTGCCCTAATGTCCCGACGTACTTTAACGCGGATGTAACACATCCCTAACGTGGTTACAGTAGGTACACATTGGTTTTCTCTCGAGTCAGAGTATTCGATTGATCCCCGTTCCCAATTTATCATATATTTGTCCTTCTGTCATTGAGAAATTGGGATTAAATGAACCAATAGATTATCGGAGGTAGCCACTCCGTAGGGATTCTATCGTAGCGTACAGTATATAGAGATTGTTCATAACCGTTTGTGACGTTGTACAAAAGCGCATTTGATAGAGCTAGACATGATTGAATCTCGATGTTATGGGAAGGGACTGGTTGGCTTCATGTTATGGCCATGATCACAAAGAAAAATAGTCCGCTTCCAATTCCCAGAACCGGTTATAGAATGGACAAAAAAATACACCACGCCGAGGGGTAAGTTTATTTCATACCCCGAAGGCGAGAAAAATGATCGAGGAAAGGTTATATCTATCATCCGGTTCGGGCATGAAAATATCCGAAGCGCCTACTATTCATCCGTCCAAAGGTTAATGAATCTTTGATGTATTTCCACGAGCCTGTCTTTCCCGAACGGAGATAGAATTCACTATGATCTGTCGTCGTACACCTGCAACATATCTATTCCCCCGACAGATGGCACCCAATTAAAAGAACTAAAAGATAGGCTGGAGAGATTCGAGGCGTATTTTTATCCGACCCAAGACGTCACCTCCGGGGAGCACCGCATTATTTTGTGTAGAAAGAAAGACGGACGTCGCGGAGTGTATCGATTATCTATACTAAACAAGGTAACTATAAAAAATAAATATCCCCCTCCTCAAAGATTGACGATTTGTTTGATTAGTCACAGGAGCTAAATGCTTCTCAAAGATAGATCTACGGCCGGTTATCATCGCACGAGCGGAGTGATATTCCCAAGACCGCCTTTCAGATCTTGGGATGTGGCTATTATGAATTCAGAACAGGTTGTCTGGCCGACGAATGCTCCACGGGACTATGGATCTTTTATGAATCGGTATTCAAAGCCGTTCTTGGATTTGTTCGTGATTGTATTTATTGATGATATTCGGGTCTACTCTCGATCAAAGATGAACACGCGGATCATTTGAGAGCGGTCCTCGTACTTCGACATCGGTTATATGCCAAATTTTCTAAATGTGAATTTTGCCAACATCAAAGTGGCATTCCTCTTTGGACATATTATCAAGCAGACGGCATCCCGGTAGACACCCGTAAGATCGAAGCCGCGAGGAATTGGCCTGTGCCTACGACGCCGACAGAGGGCGTGTAGGGTTTCGGGGATCGTCGGGTTATTACAGGTGAGGTTCGTGGAAAAATTTGCTTCCATTTCGCCTTTAACAAGGCTAACACGAAGGAGCTAAATTCCGGTGGACGGATGTCACGAGCGGAGTTTTCAGCTTTCGAAGGAGAATTGACCACGACTTTTGACACTTCCGAAGGACCGGACGGGTATGTTATTTATTGTGACGCTTCGTGTGTTGGATCGGGTGTGTGTATTAATGCAACACGGTCGCGTCATAGCCTATGCCTCCCGACAGCTCAGAAAACATGAAAAGAATTATCCCACTCATGATTTGGAGCTCGCAGCGGTGATTCATGCCCTAAAGATATGGAGACATTATTTATATGGCGTCCACGTTGATATCTATACAGATCATAAGAGTCTCCAGTATATCTTTAAACAGAAAGAGCATAATTTAACGACGAGAGACGGTGGTTAAGAGTCGTTGAAAGATTATGATGTTGATATTCTGTACCATCCGGGAAAAGCCAATGTTGTCGCGTATGCCCTCGTACCGTAAATCTATGGGTAGCTTAGCGGATGTTTCATTAGAAAAGAAAGAAATAATGCGTGATATTCATCAGCTGGCAAGTCTTGGAGTCCGTTTGGCCGAATCTGGCAATGCTGGGATTTCTGTTCGAGAAGTTCTTGAATCTTCTATTGTGGAAGAAATTAAGCGTCGCCAATATGAAGATCCTATTCTCGGTGCATTATCGAGACACGCCCGTGAAAAGAAAGACTCCGTTCGAGGTTTCTTCGGATGGGGTATTATTATACGGGGGCGGACTATGTGTGCACGGAGTTGCAGAACTACGGCGACGAGGTTATGGGCGAGGCACACTATACCCGTTATTCGTTCATCCGGGAGCTACAAAGATGTACCACGACCTCGGATGTCTATGCTTTTGGTGGGATGGCATGAAAAAGGATATCGCGAAATTTGTCGCTCGGTGTCCAAAGCTTGCCGGCGTGTCAAGATTGAGCACCGTAAACCCGGTGGGCTACTACGAAATGGAGATACCGACGTGGAAGTGGGAAATAATTAATATGGACTTTATCGCGAGTTTGCCCCGCACTCACGGAGGTATGATTCTATCCGGGTTATTGTTGATCGGTACCGACAAAATCGGCCCATTTCCTCCAGTCGACCACTTATTCGGTGAGGATTATGCTAGACTATATATTAAGGAGATAGTGAGGCTTCATGGAGTTCCCGTATCTATTATTTCTCGACGTAGGTACTCGCTTTACAGCAAATTTACGGAGGTCATTCCAAGACGGATTGGGGACCCGGTTAGCCTCGGCCACGCATTTCATCCTCGGTCGACGGACGGAGCGGGCGTACTATCCGGACACTCGAAGACATCTTGCGGGCTCGTGTTATTGATTTCGGAGGTAGCCGGGATGATCATCTCCGCACTGGTTGAATTTGCCTATAATAATAGCTACCACTCCGGTATCCGGATGGCCCCGTACGAGGCGTTATATGGCGTAAAAATGCGGATCACCGATCGGTCGGTTCGATGTTGGCGAAACTAAATTAATTGGTCCGTATGTGATCCGGCGGGCGGTGGACAAAGTGAAATTGATCCGTGAAAGGCTATTAGTGGCCCGAGTCGACAAAAGTCTTATGCGAGATAATCGGCGTCGGCCCTTGGAATTTCGGGTTGGTGATTGGGTATTCTTTGAAGGTATCGCCTATGAAAGGTGTCATGAGATTTGGCAAGAAAGGGAAGCTCGGTCCCGGATATATCGGGCCTTATCAGTTATTCGGAAAATAGGCAAAGTTGCCTATGAATTGGATTTGCCGAGCGATTTGGGTCCGGTTGCATCCGTATTTCATGTATCTATGCTCCGTAAATGCATTGGTGACCCCTCCGGGATATTTCTGTGGATGATGTCCAGGTCACGGAGGAGCTGTCCTACGAAGAGCAGCCTATAGCTATATTGGATCGGCGATTAAGAAGGTTGCGGAACAAAGAAGTAGCCTCCGTTAAGGTGCTGTGGCGGAACAACAATCGGGAGGAAGTGACCTGGGAAGCTGAGGAGCTGATGAAGAAGAAGTATCCTCACTTATTTCTAGTACCCACAGGTAATTTAAATTTCTTTCTTGGTTATGCTGATTAACGAATGGTGTGTGTGATAACTATAAAAGAACTCCCCCAAAACTTATTTATAAGACTCGTAAGGTTAATCTAACATTCGAGGACGAATGTTCTAAAGGGGGGGAGGATGTTATACCCCGTGTTTTGAACAACGGGACAACTTGTGTGAATTATGAGAAGTTAGGGGCAAGGCTATCCCGAGAGACTTTTGCTTGTTTTAATACTTGAGCTGTGTGATTTCCATGTCTTGAAAATTGTTAAAACAACACTTGGAGGAATTTTTCCATAATTAGTAAGTGAGCTATTTTGGGTAAGTTGAAAATTCAACAAAAAAAATAAAAATTGGAGCAAGGGTGGCCGGCCACTTCATTGTGGGCCAAGGCCATATGGAGCATGTGCTATATTATAGAAGATGACTAAGTCATCTTCAACACTTAGCCAACATATTTCTAGAGAAATCAAGAAACTAAAGAGAAGAGAGAAAAAAGAAGCATATTCGGCCATATCTAGGCAAAAATAAGACCAAGTTTCCTCCATCAAAAAAATAAATTCCTCAAGCAAAGTTGCTAATTCAATGGTGCTAAGTAACGTGGTGTTGTTATTTCGGAAGATAGTTCGCTCGTTTGT
The DNA here is from genome assembly GCF_029784015.1 of Lycium ferocissimum. Lineage (NCBI taxonomy): Eukaryota > Viridiplantae > Streptophyta > Magnoliopsida > Solanales > Solanaceae > Lycium > Lycium ferocissimum. Next base: position 6,483 of record NW_026719067.1, on the reverse strand, counting down.
TCTAACGACCAACTTTGGTCAAGTGAAGAGGTGAAGAAGAAAGGTGAGTTTTAATCTTGTTTTCTTGTGTTATAGATGGTGTATATGTGTTGTTGTATGCTAAAATGGAAAAAAATCATGTTGTGAGGGAAGTTGAAGTTGGCCGTGTATGGTGGAGGTGGCCACATATATGTGTGTTGTAGTATAAGTCATGTATTCATGTTGGTTGGCATGTTTTAATGGTTGTAGTGTGAAGAAAAGGATGAAATCATCCCTTGGTGTGACAAAGTGTGTTGGCCGAATGGCCTTCTTTCATGTAGCCTTGAATGAACAAATTATCGTTGGTAGTTTCATTGTCGTCGTTATGGATTGTATAAGGAAAAATGCAAGTTTAATGACTTAGAATGATGTTATGTTGGTTATGGCATGACTTGGGAATTTATGTGAATTTTATATAATTTTTACATTTATGAATATTGCATTGTTAGTATGTGGATTAATGATGTAAATCATGAATTTGGAAGAGGAGAGTATAATTGATGTTGTTCTCGGGTTTGGGGACTATTTCGGGTTCAATGGGACAATATTTGGAATGTTGGAAAAATTGTATGAGTTGCTTAAAGTGTTATTGCATATGGTTTGAACGGGTTTGGATTAGTAGTTGAACGCATGAGCGTTAATGTCAATTTGATTTCATGAAGTTAGTTGATTATATTGGAACACCTCTAAGTATATAGCAATATATGTATAATGTTGGAATATGTTGGAATTGCATATTAATGTTGGAAAGTATTGTGAATCGACTATTACTGTTGTGGTTTGGTTTCTTGTTGGGTTGTTGTTGAAACTAGCCGAGTTGAAATCTCGGGGTTGGTGCATTTACAGAGGAAATGCTGCCGAAATTTCTATAGAATCTAATGTTCGTTTGGAATTGGATGTCTAAATATGTTTGGCTAATGTTAGTGTACTTTGCGTTATGTAGATCTTGGAGTTGCCGAGGGTTGAGGCTAGGTTTGTATTGCGGTTGACTAAGGTATGTAAGGCGTCGCTTTCTTTCCTTCGGCATGTCCTAGTGCTATTAGGCTATGACCCGCGTCTCGGGGTCATTCCGTTCTTAAACCCGAGCTTAAATACGTACTTGTTCGATCCTAGAGACTTGTTCTTTAATGTGTTCAATGTAAGGATCTCAAATTTTCAAAATAAAAAAGAGTTTTCAAGAGACTTATGCAAATTTTGACTACAAAGAGGTCCGGACTTCAAACGTCCGTAACTTTTGCATACGACCTCGAAACGCCCCAAAACATAATATGTAAGTTCATAAGGCATAACTTTCCCCCTACCCCTCGTAGTCGGGCTCGGACGGGGTCGGCACCCGTCCGTGGGGCCCGCGGCCTTTCTATGCCACCTTTATGGATTTTTCGGAAAATTTAATATTTTCTTCATTATGATTTTCTCACATGGCTTCCTTACTTACTTAAAGAATACGTTTATGATTTTGGTGCATATGATTACTCACGACTCGCTCATGCTTATGGTTATCTTGCTTCGTTCACGCATCCCGGCCGGTTATGTTTCGCGCATCATGATATGTTCCCGTGTGATGCCGTGTTAGGTTCACCGAGCTCTCGCTAGAGAGCCGGTCCGTTTATGTGTGGTGTTATGTTGTGTTTGGTGTTATGGTTGGCTATGATATGTTACGGGATATGTCGGGTTACGGAGATATGAAACTTTTCGGTGTGATCTTGTGGTATGGCGCCATCGACGGGCGGCGACCATCGTTCTAAGAGCCTTTGGATGATTTTAATTTTAATAAATAATTTGACATTTTGTAAATCATATTTATTTTTACGTGGTATGTTATTATGTTTCGTAATCTCGCTTTTACATACTCGGTACCTATTTCGTACCGACCCCCTTTCTTCGGGGTCGCGTTTCATGCCCGCAGTACCGACGTACGCTTTGAGGATCCACTGTGCCGCTAGGCCATCTATTCCGCTTTTCGGGAGTGCTCCTTCTTCCGGGAGCTTATATATTTTGGTATATATTTTCTTTTGATGCATATGTACATTATTATTCGGGGGGTACGACGGGGGCCCGTCCCGTCATATGATTTCGTTATTCCTCGTAGGTCCGTGGATATGTACGTGGGTTATGGCTATGTCCGTACGATATGTGATATGTTCGAGCGGTTCATCCGCCACGCACTCCTTTTCGGCTCGCCATATATGTTTATATGGATATGTTGGCCCCGTGTGGCCTTTGTTGGTATTTTTTCGAGTGCAAAGTTAACTTTGGTTAGTCGGTAAAACGAGGAAACTCTGCCCAAATTTTTGTAAATATTTGAGTTACTATTTTTGGACTTTGGTACGTACGGGTGCCCAAGTCGGGCACTAGTCACGGCCTACGGGATTGGGTCGTGACACAAGCCTTACACTCACCCCCCTTGGGACTCAGCGACCTCGCTGAGGTTTGCCCCACCACCGGCCCGGCACCGGCTCTGATACCAAGTTTTGTCAAGCTCCGAACCATGGCCTGGGCGAAACACGGCACTCGATGCCATACTGCATGTGACCGAGCGAGCCACATGGCTTGCTGAATCATCATGAGGCATACATGAGCGGAAATATAGCATGAACGTGATGAGCTTTTATAAAACATGAGATGTCATAATAATTTAATGAAATACTTGTTTAAATCATGACTGCGGAAATAACATAAGTTGAGCCAAAGATGGCTAAACACCTTGCATGTCTAACATAACTAAACTAACTAGTCTATGAAACCTCTAATCGTGAATCCTGACTGGAAAGCATACTTGCTGGGACAAGGCCCCCAGCATACCTTTAGATGCAAACTAACTAAAGAATGACAATGTCTAAACTCCAAATGAGATGGGGCTCACCAATAAGCTGGTACGTGCAGATCCTACTGAGCAAAGGCGTCGTCCCAGTAAATCCGTACCGCATCGTGAAATGCTGCCCCCGGCAATAAAGGGACGCGCACATCAATGTACCGGGTATGTAAAGCAACCGAAAGAAATAACATAGGACATGGAATAATCATGATAAGAACTGAAACTGAAAACCTGGACATGAACATGAGCATGAGCATGAGTACATATATATATATATATATATATATATATATATATATATATATATATATATATGACATAGTAAAACATGATAGTAGGGAGAGCATTTCATAAACCGACCATGTGATATCACCACGTGGGTACGTGAGTCTGTACCTCGCCGGACCAAAGAGCCCCCATACTTGCCGTGGTATGAGGTGGTAACGTGCCCGATGGATCCATTCAAAATTAAGGTATCGTCCTAACTGGGCGAAGCGATCCTTGTCCTACGGTGGCTACGTAGTTTCAGGCTATCTGAGCCTTCTCGGTAATTCGTGCAACTCCCAAAAACATGAACATAATATAGTTGGCTAAGAAGCCCATGATTTTCGTGAATTAACTTGTACTTGTCTTGTAATCATGATTTCATGAAATAACTTGTAAACATGGTTTCATGAAATAACTTGTAAATAACATGTATGTATCTTGAGTCATGTCATGAACATAGTTATATAATACAATTGCATGAAAACTTGTAGACATGTAGGATATTCATAAAATAAGCATTTTTATTTAAAACATGCATGCAAGAACCCATGGAATACAAGATATGGGTTTTCATGGATTACGGACGGATTCTCAATAATCATAAAGAAATATTAAGAACTCAATGATGGAATTATAACAATTCATACATAATATAATCGTGGACATGGACCTAGGGTCATCATGAGCATGGTATATAAACCCTAGTTTTAGTAGAAAATCATAATTCATGGATTATGAGACGTGGGGAAGAAACAATGATGTTCCCACACGTAGATAGTAACTCTACATACCTTAGTCGCTCCAAAACTTGAATTAAAGACTTGAGCTTTGAAGAGGATTTCCAAAATCTTGAATTCTTGAACCTTGATATGGGTTTCTTGAAAACCCTATGTTAAGAATGATGAGTTCTTGCTTAATGATCGTGAACGTATGTTGGAATTGACTTGGAATGCATGGAATAGGCTTACCTTAAAGTATCTTGAAAGTTGGGAGAGAAGCGCTTCGTCCTTAGGGCTTGAGAGACTTCTTTAGGGTTCTTTACCTCGTAAAAATTGGTTTAAAACGAAGGGAATGAATAAAACGAAATTTGGCTCTTAAAACGTCGTGGTCGGTGCGCGGTCGCGCAGCTGGAGGGTACTTCGCGCAGGTGATCGCGCAGCGAAGGCAGTAACACTGCCTCTGGTGCGCGATCGCGCAGCTGAAATGTACTTCGCGCAGGTGATCGCGCAGCGAAGGCAACATCGCCCGGCGCGCGATCGCGCGTACCGCGCACTTCGCGCGAGTAAAGCGGGTATAACTTAGCACGAGCTCCGTTTGAGCTCCATAATATATGGTTGGAAAGTTATTTCAAAGGCCTACAACTTTCATGTTTTGAGTTTTCTTAAATTCCTAACGTCACTACCCGAAAACTGGCCATAAGTACAACTCGTCTCGTACTTAGACAATTTAGAAGGCCTTGAGAACTTCACTTTTTGGTTTGACTTCAAAACGACTGTTTATCACCCGAATGGATTCATATAGCTAAAATATGATCTTTATACTAGTTGCATACGTTCACATCTAACTCGGATTTACGGGATATTACCGATATGGTTTAGTATGAAAGTACAAGGTGTTACACAATTGATCAAATAAATCATCAATCCTCGGGAACGGATACTTATTCTTTACAGTCACTTTATTCAATTGTCGATAATCAATAAACATTCGCAAAGAGCTATTGTTCTTCCTGACAAATAATACCGGCGCTCCCCACGGTGATGTGCTAGCCTAATAAAGCCTTTCTCGAATAAATCTCGCAATTGCTCCTTCAATTCTTTTAACTCTGCAGGTGCCATTCTATAACGAGGAATAGATATTGGTTGGGTATCTGGCAATAGATCAATAATAAAATCAGTCTCCCGTTCTGGCGGAATGCCTGAAAGCTCATTTGGAAATACCTCTGGAAACTCATTAACCACTGGGACAGACTGAACGGTTGGTGAAACTGCTTGTATATCCTGGACTCGAACTAGGTGATAAATACACCCTTTTCTGATCGTCTTCCTTGCCTTAAGGTAGGAAATAAACCTACCCCTAGGCGAAGCGCCTTTACCCTTCCATTCTAGGACTGGCGCATTGGGAAATTGGAATTGGACTATTTTTGTTCTGCAACCGATATTAGCATAACAAGAAGCCAACCAATCCATGCCCATAATAACGTCAAAATCAATCATTTCTAGCTCGATCAAGTCTGCTAGGGTATGGCGGTTACAAACTATCACAACACAGCCTCGATATACTCGCCTAGCTATAATTGGATCACCAATTAGCGTCAACACTTCAAATGGCTCAATCAAGTCAGGCTCTATCCCAAACTTACCAAAGAACCAATGGAGTGACATATGATAACGTGGAATCTAGATCAATCAATGCGTATACATCATAGGAAGAAAATGATAATATACCTGTAACCACATCAGGAGACGACTCACGATCCTGTCTACCGGCTAATGCATAAACACGGTGCTGAGGCCCACTCGAGCTAAATGCTCCACTCCTTCCTCTACCACGTCCCGCTGGTGTCTGCAAAACTTACCCTAAGGGGCGTACTGACCAAGAAGAACCAGCTACGGACCCGGTGGGCTGAACAATGCCTACATCACTCCTTGACAGAGACTCCCTCATCACGTGCCTAGCTAGCCACAAGCATAACAAGCATCCGACCCAAATCAACATTGTCCAGAATGTAATCTACTGCACTGGGTACACTGCGGTACAAGTAGTCTCACCCAGCCTGACTTTGGTCTATGCTAAAAACCTGATACTCTAGAACTCTAGCCCACTCTTGAAATAAGAAGGCCGATCAAATCTAGGGCCTGAAAACCGCTGAAGTGCACTTCCTGCTGAATAAAATGGATATCGGGAATGCTGCTGTCTCTATTCTCCCCTGAAATCACCAGCAATAACTAAGAATCTGGCCCTCATACCAAGGCTCAGGTCATGCTCGCGCTGTGTCCTCCGCTGACCCTTGCGGTCCTCTAAATTTCCGCGCATGGGCGTTCGTATACTAGAAATATCCATGCCCGCCGCAACGCAACCTATTGTCCAATCATCTATCAAATGTGGCCCTAGACCAGCCATAAAACAATGAACTGGAGCATCCATCTCAGCCACCATAGCTGGGGCATATCTAGCTAAGGAGTCGAAGTGTACCCAATACTCCTGAACACTCATACTACCCTCACGCACGAACCTATCACCAAAATCAGCAGACTTCCAAAGGGTAAATAATGATGGATAAAGGCGTTTAAAAACTCTCGCCAAATGGTCAGAGGAGCCTTCCCCTAGATAGCTCCCATGCCCGAACCACCCACCGCAATATCGCGAGCCAAAAAGGAGAT
>NW_026719066.1:0-12346 GCF_029784015.1 Lycium ferocissimum | reverse complement strand
GTTTCGAAGCTTAACAAGCGCGAAAGGGTATGTAAAGCCCCCTTTATTTTTTCCCCGGCACGCCCTAGATGTACTAGGCTTGAATTCGGACCTCGGGGACAACTCCACTCTTCGGAATTCGTATTCGAAAATTCCCCCTTTTCGCGTAGTAGAATTGAATTAGTTAGGTTGTGAATGACTAGCAAGTGATCTAAACCTCCCCAACTTTTGTAAATAAAATCCGATTACCTTAAAATCCTCGTAAATGATATTATGAAGTTGAACATATGTAATTTGCGTCCGCCACCTCAATTGACCGAGGTGGGCCCACTATTTCCGATTTTACTCTTTTGTGTTTATGACTTGTCTTCGAGCGGCTTTTAAAGGAAAACATTTTAACTACTCCTCTATTTATTACTTAAAAACTATTTTGAATATTCCGTTAAGTTCTGAGATGTGTTCGATACGTATCACGAATCCAAACGTTCGTTCGACATAACCCTCCGTGATGTCCGAAAGGTACGTACTATGACTCAAATCCAATTTCATTGATTTGATTTGTCATCTGATATGCCTCATCGAGTCTCTGAAATATAAATGTTATTTTTATTGCATTAGTTTCTCACTACTCCACTGTTGGATGCCTAATGTTTCCCCCACCGAGCCGGAGCCGTGATATGTTCTCAAGCGCTTTCCACCGCATTGTTCGCCGTGCCTCGGTGTGAGGGCAGGTATGACATGTACATGGGTCCGAAGTATGATGTGCCATGTACATATATTTGATATCCGATTATGTGATGTGATGTGACCACTTGGTATGTTATGATGCCGTTTCGGGAGATATTCCTATACGAAGTATGATGTGTTGTAGCGCCCGGCGAAGGGGTGCGCTCTCATTCGTTCACCGAGTCCCGACGGGGCGGCACGCATATGTTTTCTGCGTATGCATTACTTGGGATCTCGACATGCATTTTTGATTACCTGCGTATACGTTTGTTTTTCCGCACATTACTCGTTCGATGTTAGTTTTATTTATTACGTCTGCTTTTACATATTCGGTACATTTTCCGTACGACCCCCTTTCTTCGGGCGGCACGTTCGTGCCGCGCGATGCGTTGTTGATTTGTGGATCCGTTGCTTAGGTTATACGCTCGGGTACATTGAAGTGCTCCTTTGTCCGGAGCCCGTATTTTGGTATGAGATTTCCTGCTGCATATGTACGTATTTATTCTGGGTACGACGGGGCCCTGTCCCGTCATATGATCAGGCTTTGTTCTGTAGAGGTCTGTAGACATGTGGTGTGGGTTCGGTATACGTTTCGTGAGATTTGCGTACGTTTAGAGTTTATCTATGTTTTGTGACGGCCTTATCGGCCTTCGTGCGGCATGCTCACTTGTCCTTGTTAAATTATTACTTCTGCTTATTGTAATACTTTGCTAATTTAGGTTAAGGTACGTACGAGTGCCCAACTAGGGCACGTGTCGCGGCCTACGGAGTTGGGTCGTGACACTAGTGCCCGATTTGGGCACTCAAACGCACCTATCAAACAGAGTCACAAACGGATGGCGTATATACGAATAAATATCACACGCTATCTCAAATCATATCAAACACACCCACGTATATAACAGAAGCCGACAAGGCTGTGTGTCAAATTTACATAATTTTCAGAAAAATTTCGGCAGAGTTTCCTTTATTTTACGGACTATCCAAAATAACCCTGCGCACCGAAGATACCAACAAAGGCCACACAGGGCCAACAAAACAACATATATACATATGCGGGCCGACAAGGGGCTCGCGCGGCGAATGGAATCGCCCCAAACACAACATGTACAAACACAACCAAATACGGATAGGCACAACCCACAAACATGTCCACGGACACTTAAACGGACGAGATGTAATCATATGACGGGACGGGGCCCCGCCGTACCCCCGAACGAATATATACAATGCAACGACGAATATGTATACCAAAATATACGCTCCTAATTGGGAGCACTCAGAGCACTCACACACACACACACACACACACACACACACACACACACACACACACACATCACCAACCGTGCACACACACACACACACACACACACACACACACACACACACACACACACACACACACACACACACACACACACACACACACACACACACACACACACACACACAAGTGGGTAGGATCGCGCATTTAAATATGTACCGAGTACGAGAAATATATGCGCGTAAGCAAAAATGTAGTATACAATACGAGTTCAAATAGAACAGTACGAGAAAGTAAATGCATTTCCAAAATATTAAATGTTACTTCAAAATATAAATCATGCATAGGGCACGAAATATGGTCGCCCGCACCGTCGATGGCGCCATAACAAGCATAACACCAGAAAGTTTCAAATCTCCGAATCTCCGTCACATATCATACACAGCATATCGCCATACACAACATCACACCAAATATAAGTGGAACCCGGCCCTCGAGCGAGGGACTCGGTGAACCATGAACACAGCATAACACCGGAGTATATCATAATGCGCACGACAACAGAACCGGCCCGGGAACCGGCGAACGATATCATAGTAGGCACGAGCGGAGTAGTGAGGAATCATATGCATAAAATCATAGTCAGAATCCAAAAGATAAGTAAAATAGTCATATTTGAAATCGGAATAATAATTACAACATTCTCCTTCAAAAGTTGTCAAAATTTCATAAAGGAACGTCGCGGGACCCGCAGACGGGTGTAGACCCGAACTGGGCCCGCCTATGAAAAACATACTCATTCTATATCATACAAACTCCTACGAAAATTTCAAAGCAATCCGAGCTTTTCTGAGAAAGTTATGAGCGTTTGAACTTTTGGAATCGCTAAAGAATAAGCTTTAAAACCAAAAATCAGCTTTCATGAAATCTTTACAAATTATGAATTCCAAGGATATAAGGATCAATGTTATGGCATATGAGCACAAGAATACCAAGGAAACACATGCGAATCATGGACAAGCTAGGATTGCGAGAATGAGTTTCTAAGAGGCTGCGTATCATAGCCTACTTTAACTAAGGCATGCCAAAAAAGAAAGGTTACTTTACATACCTCAAACGCTCTCTCCAAAATGACCCGAAATCAAGCTAAATACCACCTATGATTCGGGGCCCACGACCTATAAACAAACCATAAAATGCCAAACATTAGCTAAAGACTTTTTGGGCCTTAAATTCCAATTTCGCCTTAATTCTACAAATTAGACGCATTTCCCCCGTAAATAAGCTACCCCGAGAATTTAACTAGGCCATATCAATCAACAACAACAACAACAACCAACCTAACAACATTAATAATCAATCCGAAAGGCAAAACAACAATAATAGCTCTCTTTTCATCATTCAACAACTTTCATAAATTCACTTCGACGACTTGCATTCAAGCCAACGTCGACGCTTATACATTCACATACTAACCCGAACCCATACCAACCATATTTAAAAACATTCTAAGCAATTCATACAACATTTCCAACAATCCATAAATTTTCCCAAGCTACCCGAAAACAGCCCCTAAACCGAGACACCCCTTTTTCATGCCCTCATTTCCAAACCATGATTTGTATCCACAATTTATTATAACAATGCTATCTCATCCATATACCAATTACATTAAATATACAATAGCCTCCAAATCACCGCAACATTTACAACATCAATTTGAGTCAATAAACATTCATTTCCAACATAGAATTCATAGCGATGACGACTAAAACATTAAGCGATATCGATTCGTTCATTGTCATATAATATGACCCATTTCGACCAACACTATACATATACATATATGGATGATTTTCAATTGTTCCTTCACCTTACAATGATCATAATAAAATAACTAGGCATTAATTCATAATTTCAACACAACACCACAAACACCCATTTGCACGGCTAACACCACACACACACAACTCACTTCCAACATGCTATTTTTCATGATATTCATCCAATTTACCATACTACAACAAGCATACAACCTTCATAATACATAAACAAGATCAAATCTTACCTTTACTCTTCAATTCCACAATAGGCTAGGGTTTCCAAAAGATGAAAAGTAATGGGTTGATCGCTCAAACGATGCTTCCACGCTACTTAGGGTCCTCAAAATAATGGGTTTACATCAATGGAATAATTTTGGAAGAGCTAAAAATGGGGGTTGATTTTCTCCAAGGCTGGCCGAGAGCCTCCAATGGGGTTTTCAGCTTTTGCTTCTTTTTCTCTAAGTGTGGAAATGAACTAAAGATGACTAGTGGTCATCTTTTAATATCTTATGAGGTGTAAAATTCCCTTGGCCCACATTAATGAGTTGGATCACTTAAAAGATGACACAAAATTGTGTGGGCACCACTTTATGCCACAATTTTACCAAGGGCCACATAATTCATAATTTCCAACTTCCAATTTTTATCACTTTTGGTCCCAAATTCTCCTAATTGTTTCATACCAATAAATTCATGCACGACTTATATCTCAAAATAAAATCAAAGGTCAAAAATCCCGACTTTGTATCCCGAAATAGTTTTGTCCTTAACTTATCATAATTAATCCGGATTGTTCCAAATGTACAAAAATACGGGTTCTAACATCCTTCCCCCCTTTAGAACATTCGTCCTCGAATGTTAGATTAACCTTACGGGTCATACAAACAATTTGGGGGAGTTTCTTTATCAACTATCACAGCAACTCATTCATTTATCAAATAACATAGTCAAGTGGAGAATTGGATTACCTGTAGGTTCCGAAAATAAATGAGGATACTTCTTCTTCATCTGCTCCTCAGCTTCCCAGGTCACTTCCTCTCGGTTATTATTCCGCCACAAAGACTTTAACGGTAAGCCATATCTTTGTTCCGCAACTTTCTTACCTCGACGATCCAATATGGCTATAGGTGCTCCTCATGAGATAGCTCCTACCGTGACCTCGGATATCATCTACGGAAAGACTCGGAAGGGTCACCAATACACTTAACGAAGCATAGAAACATGAAACACCGTGTACCGCTCCCAAATCCCACTGGCAGATCTAACTCATAGGCAACCTTGCCTATTTTGCGAACAATATGGTAAGGTCCAATATATCTCAGACTGAGCTTCCCTTTCTTGCCGAATCTCATAACACCTTTCATAGGTGACACTTTCAGGAAAATCCAATCGCCAACAAACTCCAAGGTCGACGGCGATTATCCGCATATGATTTCGTCGACTCGAGCCGCTAACAACCGCTCTCGAATGAGTTTCACCTTATCCACTACCTGCTGGACTACATCTGGGCCAATCAACTCAGTCTCCCCAACATCAAACCAACCGATCGGTGACCTACACTTTCTGCCATACAATGCCTCGTACGGTGCCATCTGAATACTAGAGTGGTAGCTGTTATTATAAGCAAATTCAGCAAGCGGCAAATGGTCATCCCAAATACCTCTCGAAATCAATAACACGGTGCCCGCAAAAAATATCTCCCAATGTCCGAATAGTGCGCTCGGCCCGTCCGTCGACCGGGGATGAAATGCGTGCCGAGACTCACCTCGCGTCCCCAATCCCCGCTTCGAAAGGATCTCCAAAAATTACCGTGAACTGGGCACCTCTGTCGGGAGATAATAGATAAGGGAACTCCGTGAAGTCGCACAATCTCCCCGATATAAAGCACCGGCATAATCCTCACGGTGGCAGTAGTGATGGACCGGAAGAAAATGGGCGATTTTGTCACCGATCAACAATGACCCAAATGGAATCATACCTCCGTGGAGTGCGAGGTAAACCTGTAACGAAATCCATATTAATTATTTCCCACTTCCACGTCGCATCTCCGTCTCTGCATAGCCCAGCTGTGGCTTCGGTGCTCAATGTCCGACTGGCACTCCGACACCGAGCGACGAACTCGCTATATCTCTTTTCATACCATCCCACCAATATAAACATCCGAGATCATGGTACATCTTCGTCGACCCCGGTGAACGAATATCGGGCATAATGTGCCCTTTCGCCCATAACTCAATCGCCGCGATGCCCCCGCAACGTCGGTGCACACACATGCGCTCTCCGTGAAATAACACTCCATCATGTGAAATCTTAAACGGAGTCTTCTCCCCGTGCCGGGCTGCATCTCTGTGCGTGCCGTAACAGGATCCTCATACCGACGTCGCTTATCATCTTCTATAATAGAGGACTCGAATACCTCGAACAAAACCCCAACATCTCCGGAATCGGCTAAACGAACCCCAAGATCGGCCAACCGACGAATATCGCGAACCATTTCTTTCCTCTCGATGGCACGCTCGCTAGGCTACCCATAGACTTGAGACTAAGTGCATGCGCCACAACATTAGCTTTCCCGGATGGTAGAGAATATCAACATCATAATCTTTTAACAACTCTAACCACCTCCGCTTGCCGCAAATTCAGCTCAGCCTGCGCTTAAAAATGTGCGGAGGCTCTTATGATCCGTATAAATATCAACGTGAACCCCGTATAAATAATGTCTCCACATCTTCAAAGCATGAATAACCGCGTCTGCCTCCAAATCGTGAGTAGGGTAATTCTTTTCATGTTTTCCGAGCCGGCCGGGAAGCATAAGCTATCACTCCGCCGTGCCGCATCAACACACACCCCAAACCAATACAAGAGGCATCACAATAAATCACATACCCATCCGGACCATAAGTGTCGAACCGGAGCCGTAGTCAACTTCTCCATCGACATAACCCTCCAACCGAAGAAGAACGCATAATCTGCCTCGATGAGAACTCCGTACGAAATCTCAAATGGTGACTTTTTCTGCTGAGGAAGTGTATATCTGTAATGAATTAACATGGGGTCCTCATATTGGCTCTTTTTCACCTCCACTACTAAGGATGAAACCACTGAATTCTGGAGAGTAACTCCCGCACTGCTTGAGTCCACCAAGCGAACTCCTAGGCTATCTAGCTGTTAAAGGTCACGAGCTAACTTCCTCTTCTCCGGCTGAACATCACATAAACTGCCCATGGATTTGCGGCTAAGACCATCAGCTACTACATTCGCCTTCCCAGGGTGATATAAGATACTCACATCATAATCCTTTAATAGCTCCAGCCACCGTCTTTGCCGTAGATTCAATTCCTTCTGCTTGAAAATATACTGGAGACTCTTGTGGTCATATAAATATCAACATTAAGGCCATATTAATAATGTCTCCACATTTTCAATGCAACACAATGGCCGTAACTAACTCTAGATCATGGGTCGGGTAGTTTTTCTCGTATTTCCGCAACTGTCTTGGAGCACAAGCAATAACTTTACCGTGCTGCATCAATACACAACCTAACCCCACGCCTAAAGCATCACAATAAACAACATAGCCCTCTGATCCTTCTGGAAGTGTCAAGATCGAGGCCGAAGTCAATCTATTCTTCAACTCCTGAAAACTGCGCTCACAAGCGTCCGTCCACTGAAATTTAGCTGATTTCTGAGTTAGCTTCATCAGTGGTGCAGAAATGGAAGAAAATCCTTCTACAAATCTTCTGTAGTAACCGGCCAACCCCGAAAAATTACGTGTTATATCCCGTATTTCGTACATTGGAACAATCCGATTTAACTATGATAAGTTAGAGACAAAACCATTCCGGGATACAATGTCGAGACTTTGGACCTTCGATTTTATTTTGAGACATAAGTTGTGCATGAATTTGTTTGCATGGAATAACTAGGAAAATTTGGGACCAAAAATGGAATAAGTGAAACTTGAAAATCATGCATTTTCCATGGTCTTAGCCGTGTGGTATTTGGAAATGGCCCACACAAATTTGTGTTCAATTTTTATTGCTCCAACACATGGTGTGGGCCAAGGACAATTGTGCACTTCATATAATAGCAAAAGATGATCAACTAGTCTTCATTTATTCATTCCAACACTTAGAAAAAAAAAGAGCAAGAAGTTGAAGAACAAGAGAGGCTCTCGGCCAAGCTCTTGAAAATTGAGGTTCAATTCTAGCCACTCCAAAAATATTTTGTTGATGCAAACCCACTAATTTAAGGTCCCTAAGTAGCGTGGAAGTGTTGTTGGAGCGATCCACCCGCTAGTTTTCATTATCGCAAACCCTAGGCAAAGTGTGGAGTTGAAGAAGAAAGGTAAGAATTGATTATGTTTTATGTGTTATAAAGGTTGTATGCATGTTTTAGTATGTTAAAATGAAGGAAATTCATGAAATATGGCATGTTGGAGTGGAGGTTGTGAATGTAGTGTTGAGCCGTGTAAGTTTGTGTGTGTTGTGTTGTGTGGAAGCTATGAATAAATGTCTAGTTAGTATGTTGTGATTGTTGTAGAATGGAGGAATGAATAAGAATCATAAATATATGCATATGTAGTGTTGGTCGAAAATGAGTCATATTATATGACAATGAATGGATTGATTCTACTTAACGTTTTAGTTGTTGTTGTTATGAATTCCATGATGAGAATGAGAGTTTAATGACTCAAATTGATGTTGTAATTGTTGCGGACTGATTTGGAGGTTATTGTACATTTAATGTAATTTGTATTTTTGATGAAAATAGCATTGTTAGAATGTGAATTGTTGGTGCAAATCATGATTTGGAAGTGAGGAATATGTTATAGGGGTGTCTCGGGTTTGGGGGCTGTTTTCGGGTAGATTGGAGCAATTTTTGGAGTGTTGGAAATATTGTATGAATTGCTTGGAATGTCTTTGAATATTGTTGGTATGGGTTCGGGTTATTGTTCAAATGTATAAGCGTTAATGTTGGCTTGAAGGTAAGCCTTTAAATTGAATTTATGAAAGTTGTTGAATGATGGATAAGAGAGTTATTAATGTTGTATTGCCTTTCGGATTGATTATGAATGTTGCTAGGTTGGTTGTTGTTGTTGTTGTTGATTGAATTGGCCGAGTTAAATTATCGGGGTGGCCTATTTACAGGGGAAATGCTGCCCAAATTTCTGTAGAATTTAGTGTTGGTTTGGAATTAAATGCCTAAATGGCTATAGCTAATATTTGATATCCGTTGACGCATTTGTAGACCTTGGGGAGCCCGGGGCGTAGGTTGACATTAGCTTGAGTTTGGAGTAGCTTGGAGAGCGTTTGAGGTATGTAAAGCGCAACCTTTCCTTCTTTTGGCATGCCTTAGTCGTAAATAGGCTATGATACGAGCCTCGAGGAAGTTCTACTCTCGCGATCCGACCAGGTCTGTGATTATTATTTGTTTTTTTTTAGGTCTTCGTATGCATGATATGATGAAATACTGGCCTTATGTCTTTTGTATGAATAAGTTTTAAAAGTTGCATGAAAGCTTGGTTTTTAAAAGAGTTTTGTTCTTAAATGATTCCGAAACTACGAAAGTCCGTAACTTTCTGGGACAGAACCGGATCGCTTTTATCTCAAAAATGATTCCATGATTACTATGTTTTCTATAGGCGGGGCCGGCTCGACACCCTCCGTGGGCCCCGCGACTTTCTTTATGTACTTTGACGACTTTTGAAAGGATACGATATGACTATTATCCCGATTTCAAGTATGATTAGTTTACTTACCTTTTTAAGTTTATGATAATGATCTATGCATATGATTTTGGTACGTAACTATGATTTCGAAATTTGGTGTGAGATGTTCCAGTGATATTCGAAAGAAAATCCGATTTGACTCTTGTTTTGGCTTATAAATGACGGTTCGTTGTGATTAACATATTAAGTCTTTGAAATTGTTTTGAATCGTATTTGGTTACTCACGATTCGTTCGTATATTCTTTGGTTACATTTTTCGCCAAGTCCCGGCCGATTATGTTTTCGCATGCACTAGGTTGTATTCGAAATATGATGTGTATTCCGAAACATGATGTGATACGAAGTACGATATGATATGATGGTCGATTTACCGATGCGTATTCCGAATTATGATGTGACCGGTTCGCCGAGCCCTTTTCTACGGGGAACCGCGTATATATTACGGGTGTTATGATATGACCGTACGCCGCGCCCTTTCGGCGGGTACCGTGTGCCTGTATGCTATGTTGTATGTTATGTATATGGATTCGGAAATATGATCGATTGGTTTCGGATCCGTGCTGGCAAACCTAACGGCGGGGGCAAACCCGGTGGTGGGGCAAACCCAATGATGATGCAAAATTCCACATTGGTTTAGGCAAATCCCACATTGGTTTAGGCAAATCCCACATTGGTCTAGGCAAATCCCACATTGGTTTGGCGAATCCCACATCTAAGTTAATGTCGGCTCATATGATAAGGTATGATGTTATGATGTGCTTCGGTGTATATGTATGATCCGTATTTCGAGGAGTAAGCGTGTTGACATTCTGACCGTTATATTTGTTTTCTGTACCTCTGTTGCATGACGTGCGTGTCAGATGACAGCGTTTCGGTATTCTGGTTATTATGTTCACTTTCTGTACCTCCGCTTCGACTATGACTCAGATTTGTTATTATATCTTCGAGCATACTACGCACATATTCCGTGCGACCCCCTTTCTTCGGGGTGCGTTTCATGCCCGTGTACAGATACGCGTTTGGGTGATCCATCGGCGTAGGATTTCGATCTGCGTCGTTCTTCGCAGTGCTCCGTTTGTTCGGGAGCCAGTGTTTTGGGTATATACTCTTCCGATGTATATGATTATGTTTATTCAGGATACGGCGGGGCCCTGTCCCGTCATCTGATTCGGTTGTTCTGTACTAGAGGTCTGTAGACATAGATGTGGGTTATGTACAGTTTTGTTTGGACGCGTTGTGTGAGCTGTGTTCGGGTGGCTCATCCGCCGTGGCAGCCTTATCGGCTGCGTGTATGTATGCTTTAATATGTTATGTATATTATGATAGCTCGTTCGTTTTTGTACGATATATGTGTTTGTATGCGTCCGTTTGGAGCCGCATTTGATATTTATATATGTATGAGTCGTTTGTATACCGAATCTGGTTAACGAGCGCGTATGGGTGCCCAGCTCGGGCACTAGTCACGGCCTACAGGGTTGGGTCGTGACACTACGAACCTCCATAGGTATTGTAGGCCCTAGCCAAGTCTTCATATAGTCAATCTTACGGTATCCACTCGAATACCATCGGCTGAAATAATATGCCCCAGAAAAGTTACAGAATTTAACCAGAACTCACATTTTGAAAATTTTGCATATAACTCTTGAGTCTGAAGAACTTTAGGGACAATACGTAAATGATCTGCGTGCTCTGCCTCAGACGAGAGTATACCAAGATATCATCGATAAACACAATCACAAATAGATCTAGGAAAGGCTGGAACACATTATTCATCAAATTTATGAATATTGTCGGTGCATTAGTCAATCCAAACGACATTACCCGAAACTCGAAATGACCATATCTAGTTTTGAATGCTGTCTTCGAAATGTCCTCTTCCCTGACTCGCACTTGGTGGTATACTGATCTCAGATCTATCTTTGAGAACCATTTAGCACCCTGCAATTAATCAAATAAATCATCAATTCTTGAAAGTGGATATTTATTCTTTATAGTCACCTTATTCAACTGCCTGTAGTCAATACACATCCGCAGGAAACTATCTTTCTTTCTTACAAACAACACAAGTGCTCCCCATGGCGATGAACTAGTCCTAATAAAGCCTTTTTCTAGCAAATCTTTTAGTTTCTCCTTTAACTCTTTCAATTCTGCAGGAGCCATTCTATAAAGAGTAATAGATATGGGCTTAGTATCAGGTAACACATCAATGGTAAAATCAATCTCCCGTTCTGGTGGAAGACCTGGAAGCTCGTCTGGGAATACATCCGGAAACTCATTCACTACTGGGACAGATTGAAGAGTTGGCGGTTTTGCTTCTATATCTTGAACTCGGACTAAATGGTATATACAACCTTTAGCAATCATTTTCCTTGCCTTGAGATATGAAATAAATCTACCTCTCGGAGATGCTGTATTACCCTTCCATTCTAAAACTGGTTCACCCAGAAATTGAAAACGAACCATTTTTGTTCTGCAATCAACATTGGCTTAACAGAAGGTCAACCAATCCATTCCCATGATGACATCAAAATCTACAATTTTTAACTCTATTAGATGAGCCATAATATGACGATCGCAAATTACAACCATACAGTTTCTATATACCCGCCTAGCTATCGCTGGGTCACCCACAGGTGTAGATACCTCAAAGGTTTGATCGGCTCAGGTTCCACCCCCATACAATCGGCAATATAAGGAGTAATATATGACAAAGTAGAACCTGGATCAATCAATGCATATACGTCATGAGAAGATACCGATAATATACATGTGATAATAGCGGGAGAAGACTAAAGATCCTTGTTCAACCGTGATAGAGAT
>NW_026719065.1:0-12046 GCF_029784015.1 Lycium ferocissimum | reverse complement strand
TAGTAAATTAGCCCAGTATCCACCGCAAGTACAACATAATCCATACGCAACTACGCTATATCGTGTTTTCATATCGTCCTTATAACAACTCACTAATGACTTTAGTTTCAACTCCAACCATTAAACACCTCATTTCCATCATAAAATTCATGATAATAACAATCAAAATATCAAGTAAAAACAGTTCACTAACCCAAACTGTAAACAGTCACACCACGGCTACCACCGTCCAACATCACTCACATAAAATCATAGATTCAACCATTTTCATACTAACATAACTTCACCTTTAACCTTCCAATTCTTTTCATTCTTTTTACCATGAGATCTATGATAGTAACAACCATATTTATTAAAGAAAATCAGTCCATTAATTCCACCAAAAAAACAGTCCCTACGGCCAACTAACATTCCAACACCAACTTTCATGATTTTATGCATGCGATTCATGTTCGTCAAGTTACCACCATACTTCAACATCAACACATATAACCCCATAACTACTATCATGTTCCAACATCAACACACCTTATTTCATGCATGCAACTTATATTCACACATCTACATCATCCTTACTACATGAAAAGAAAGTTAGATCTTACCTTGACAACTTGACTTCTCTACTTGGCTAGAGTTTGTGACTTGAGATAGAAATGGCTCTTGTTGCTCCAAAGACTATCTTCACGTTTTAGGGACCTTCTAAAGGGTTGAAACACCTTGGAAAATAATTTTTGGATCAAGACTCAAAGGCTCAAAAATCAGCCCTTGGCCGAATGCTCCCTCTTTCCTCTAGGTTTTCTTTCTTTGTGTTGTGTTGTTGAAAAGAATTGGATGGCTGATTTCTTGGTCATTATTTGGTTCAACTTTGATGCCTACAAGTTGGTCACATGCTCAGTTACTTATGGCATGATTCATTCCATTAACTTTACACTTAAAATTCCATTTTTTTCTACAACTTTAGGCCAAGTGTGGCCAAGCCTCACCTTCTTGTTTCTCCTTTCTTCTTTCTTTTCAATTGTTTACAAGACAATTGTATGTGTGGTGAATGATTCATACACCACCCTTTGTCCATTGTAATTATGCCAAGATGAATGACAATATTTAATGTGAAATGATCCTCACCATCATTGTATCCTCCTAAAACAATGTATACTTTCATAAAGTAGTAGATGCTTAAATATTCAAATGCATACCTCACATGGATGCCTTATTTTCAGTCTAACTTGGCTGAATTCCATACTCCTTTCTTTCAATTTGGTTGTCCACAATATAATGTAAGTGTAGTGGATGAATCACATTTAAATGTATATTTGTATGTCTCCATTAGTAGTCTTATTTTAGATGACTTTGAGTCATCTTTTGGACATGTCATGTTAATGTTCATATTGGCTCATTGTTGCCACTAATTTTAACTTAACACCACGATTAAGTAGTTCCTAATTTCCATTAATGCTTCTATACCAAGCAAAATTTGTAGATAAATTGTGACTTCAAACGAAATCGGAAGTTAAAGTCTCTACTTTGTATCTTGAGATAGTCTTAATACTCAGCCCGACTTGAATCATCCATATCTCCTTACCCGATATCATTTTGACGAGCTGTTTGTTGCG
The DNA here is from genome assembly GCF_029784015.1 of Lycium ferocissimum. Classification (NCBI taxonomy): domain Eukaryota; kingdom Viridiplantae; phylum Streptophyta; class Magnoliopsida; order Solanales; family Solanaceae; genus Lycium; species Lycium ferocissimum. The sequence goes on along the minus strand of NW_026719065.1, from coordinate 10,436 downwards.
TTGCAAACTAGACTCGATGAACTTAATTTTAGGCTTTTGAAACACCTTAAAACTCCTCATATACTAGGAGATATGCCTCCTACAATATAGGCTAAAATCGAGTCCGAGATTTTACTAAAATTGTTCCGATTCATTTCGTTTAACTTCTAATCCTCTTCAACCTCATGTAACCTCTTATACATACATATACACAGTCATTTACATCCGTAACAATTCATATACATGTCTCGAGGGTCCGTGAATCACAATAACCATACGTAGAACTCACAAAGCTTCGACGAAACTCGATATCGAAAAAGTATATTCCTATCTTTTGTCCATCTTCTATATCATTACTAATAATCTCAAATACTTTAAAAGGTCACTCACATTACCTCATATACATACTCATAACGCGATTTCAAATCCTTTAGGTTACCGAGGTCACCTCGAGATACTTAGAACAACCATATTTATAACGATATTCTTACTGTCGATTAACTTTCCTTGAACCTTCTTAACTCATTCTTTCTTGTTTTAATACAAGTAGCACGGATTATTATGGAGTGTGACATTCTCCCCTCTTTAGAACATTCGTCCTCGCATGTCAAATGAGGACTAAAACTCGTCAATTAAATAACAAGATCACCGTTATACATGAGACTATAAAACGACAAGATTTTGACCCGAAAAGGGTGTTTTAGGAATATTATGCCTAAAGAGTCTTTAACGACCAAATGGACGTTACACCAACACAAAAAAATTGTTTTTAGTCGGTTTTACAACAATCTCGAACTTTCCAATTGAAGTGAGATTTTCAAACAACTTTACAATCGGAACCATCACTTAATGTTTTTAAAAGAGAGAATCAACACCCATTGAAAACCCATTTACTTAAAAAAAGGTTTCATTTTCCTTGTTATACTATAGTGACCTTTGAAAAGAACATTCTTATCAAGTTAAAGGATGATTATTAACCGGATTTAGAAAATCAGTTTTTTGGTGACTTTCCTAAATTCTATATCCATAGGGGTTTTCAATAATCATACAAGTGTTTTTATAAATAAATTACACATGATAAATAAAAATGAAAATGATGGAGAGTTAGGCTGGTGGGCCTACCTAAGCCCACCAGTTGCCAATTTTTACCCATAGGTGGGCCTTGATGCAAATATTAGCTCCTTTCTATAATAATACGGACTCGATCAAGAGTTGGGTGTCACGACCCAAACCGATGGGCCATGACTAGTGCCCGAGATGGACACTCGTATACGAACCTGCTAGATATAATCAAATTGATATTAAGGACAATATGAAAATTTGTAAAAAAAAAAAAAAAAAACATGCTGTGGACTCATAATGTCATATACCAAAATGAACCTATCTCCTGAGGAGTCACAGCTAACCAAGACATAACAAAATATGCAAGCCAACAAGGCTGCCACTATATACGGGGATATCCAAAACGAACTTCACGTCACATAGCTGCCCAAAATATATATACAACCACACATGTCTACGGACCTCTAAGAGTATCACGGTGAAGCATGACGGGGAGAGGGCTTGTAGCCGTACCCCGAACATGCATAAGTCTATATCAAAAAGATGTTTGTACTAAAATGAGTTAAACAAGAACAATAGAGATCCCCAAGAAACTAAGCAAAGAGTCTCATTTTTTGGAGGATCACCAAAGCGAGCGTACGTACATGCGGGCATAAACGCGACCTTCGAAGAAAGGGGGTCGGTACAAATAATGTCATAGGTATGGAAGGCATGAATAAACATTAATAGATATGAAAGGTAATATGGAATATGAGGGATAACTTTTGTATATCTTAAAATCATATGTACGCAAGCACATATATATATACATACACATGTAATATAAGTATTAGTGTTGCGGAACATGCAACCCGATCCATAAATGTTAGTGATGTGGAACGTACAGCCCGATTCATAAGTATAGTGCTGCAGAACGTGTAGCCCAATCCATATGTTAGTGCCTAGGAACGTACGGCCCGATCTATAAATATCATATGCTAGTGCCGAGAAACGTACGGCCCGATCCATAAATATCATATGTTAGTGCCGATGAACGTACGGCCCGATCCATAAACATCATATGTTAGTGCCAGGGAACGTACGGCCTGATCCATAAATATTATATGTTCATATACATAATGTAAATAGCATGCTTGAAAGCTCATATGAAGGCTACAACTCTATCGGAGTGACATAAGGTCGGTAACCTCTAATTATATTATGGAATAATCATCATCGCTCTATCTCACCATAAAGGAACAATGGTTACAAGGTGAGATCAACAACTATGAATAAAATTGAGAAAATCATGAAATAACTCAACATTCTCATAATAACATTGAAATCATAAACTTGGAACCTTTAAAAATAAAATCACCATTATCGTTGTAATCATCATAGAATCATTCTCGTCCTTAACATCACGAGAAGCTTTAAGAATCATGAACTTTTAGATTTTGAAAACAAAGAGGTTATGGAAACATTTATGGAATCATAACATAGGAATCATGCCTTTGAAAGAAAGGAACGAGCCTTAACATACCTTGAAGCTTATCTATTCGCCCAACTCCTACTTCTCGAACTCGTAAATCTACAATCAAGAGAATTCATACTATTGTTAGGCTCGTTATCAAGTGCCTATCTTGACCTCTAAATTAACTCTTTCTAGAACACACGAAATTCGGGCGACTCTCCCCTTTGTTTATATCTATGATTTTGGAGAAATAACTAGTAAAGGAGTTGGCTGGTCAATAAGGGGAGTCATACTTTGGACTGCTTTTTTCAAAAGAAACTATCTCAAAGCCCTATGGTTTGTTTGCTTCCAAGCACCGGTTGTCGGGACTTGGAGTGAAATCGATTCTATTTTCGAACCCCACCAACACTTAAGGGCTAAAAATGGTGGATTGATGCCTAGCCCGAAATCTCAATTCAGCAACCAACACAACAACAACAATATCAACATCAACCATAATATTCTCAATACCAAAATACTTCATAAACACCCCATATGGCGCTTATCTCATATTTCTACCAACAAAATCATTCCATAATTATTTAACAGCTCTATTTTCGTAAAGAAACCAAGATTAATATCAATAGGAAGAGATTCATACCTTGTTCTTACTAAAACAACAATATCTTCAGTGTTCGCCTAGAATCCAAATCGAAATCCACCGCAAAACGATACTACAATCATAACTGCGTGCTATCCGGACCTAAACTAATACTTCACCACTTGAACTTCGCTCAATTCTATGGTATCTTCACCCCTCAACTGTTTTCTGAGCTTTCTTGAGAAAAAATCTATGAAAAAGGGGTTTTTTTTTACCCTTTATATAGGGTGCCAAAGTCGGTGGAACCGACTTAACAATTGGCCTTCGCGAACGCGAGGGATTCTTGCGAACTCGATGGTCTATAATTTTCATGGCCATCGCGAATGCGAGCTCTGACAACGAACGTAGGGCAATTTTGCCCAGTTCGTCCAAATTTTCATTCTTCGCTCGATCGACCTACAATCCTTCGGACACTTCTTATACATGATCTTAAACCCTCATAACCATATTATAGGTGCATACAGCCTCATAAATCACTTTATCCATAAATATGATTAATACTTGCGTCGTTCCTTAAATCCGAAGTCTTGATCAAAATTCCACGTGCTTGTACTTAGGCTTGGCGAGCGTTCCTCTGAAAATACGAGGTGTAACATCGGGCCTCAGGCCTAACATGGTATATGAAAAAAAAAAAAAGCGCGCCCAGGTGGTATCCCATGTAAAGAAAAGGAAAAGAGTAGAAGTGGGTTTAGAATGCACCCAACTTATACACAACAATTTAGACTGAAATTAAAATATGCAAGTGTCCAAACGTACATATACTAAATAGATCTAATTCAGATACATATTTCAACAAATTTGGATGAGACAATCATTATTCAAAGCCTAAGGATTCGTAGACACGGGCCCAAACAATAAAGGAATGCAAACAGTTTCAAAGAAATTATACTAAAGCCCAATAATTAGACTCAAGCCCATAAGGTTCACGTGTGGACAAACAGATGGATTCAGACAAGCCCATAATACCATGTTTTAAAGCTTATTTTAAGAGAAAATCAGGTGATATACATTGTATATAACTCTATGTGTATTGGAATGTATACTGGACTTGTATACTCTGTGTATATCCATTGTATATGGCCGATATTCGATTCAAAACAACTAAGGAAAGGGGAGGGGATATAAATGGTTCAATATTTCTACTTAAAAGTCCTATTCTTCAAACAGAGCATACAAGGACAAAAAGATCATCCTAACATAATAACTTTCACGGAAACCTCGAGTCAATCGGGATACAAATAATTCAAGTTCAAATCTTTATCCCTTATTTTAGCCCTTTAAAGTCCATATACATTTATGTCCTACCCATTAAAACAGGTTCAGATGACTGCTCAATTTGGCTAGATATCCAAATAGTGACAAGAGAGTTCAAGTCTTGTCTTTGAAAGCAACAAAAACGACACATAACACAGGCAATGGCAGTTGATATATTGAGCATTTAAGAGCATAGAGGACAAGCCAAATAAGACATAAACTATGACCCTGTTTTACTTAATTCCTAATTTGTAAACCTAAGAGATTTATCTGACTTCAAGGAAAATTAGTTTGATTGCTTTTAGACATGTTCACCTAGTCGGTTAACTAAACTTCATTTTATCAAGGGTGGAATTCACCCATTATGACGATTACCACAATAAACCGGTGATTAGATAGTGCCAAATAGGCTTAAGATTACGCAAGACAACTTTACACATATACAAAAAGCACTGATCTTTCTTTAAAACTGAGTAAACAATATAAGTGAGTAGATAGTTTATGTGAACAACGGGACCTCCTAGATTAGATCAAGAATATAAATTTCCTTTCTCTTTTAGACAGTAAAGCATAGATGTAAGAATCAGGAGAACCAAGCTGACTCAGTTGAACTAATACTTATTTTAACCATGCTTAGACAAAGTGTGGAAAGCAAAGTAAATCATGGACTATAGTCTAAACTCAGTAGTCATTAATTTTTTTTTTTTGATAGAAAAAGGTTTAAATTACAGCCAAGAGAAACAACTTTTAACACATGATGACAACTCACAACTTTTAGGGGTGATTTAAAATACAGACTCCAAACAGTTTGGTTAAACCACCATACTGCAACCTCTTTTTTTAGAAAAATTGGAACTCTTCCCAAGTTTATGGGCTTCAACAAACCCAGACAAGCATGTATTATCCAGTACCAGGTCATCAGCTCATATTCAAAACCATATATGATCACATTATATTAAACACTCATGTTCAAAATGACTTGTGGACTACTAATCAAACCACATGACTATGTCTGAATATTGAACAAAAGCAAACTACCACAAGATGACCAATTTAAACTAGAACATGAGCCAACAGACACAACAACTTTGGATCACAAAGAACAAAGAAACCAAATTTGATTTGTAAACAGACTTGACACTGGACAAGAACAAACCAAAGTATACCATAAGAATAAATCACACAATCATTCTAAATCAAGGACAAAAAACTACACTAATTAGAACATAATCATGAGCCAAACACTACTACTAAACAAGCCAAAATTAACTATGCTATTACTAAATAAGCAGTGATTAACACTAAACTACCCTATCAAACGTATAACATAGTGAAAGAAGTATAAATTAGCTAAAACTAAGCTAAACTACCACATAAGCATATAAGAAGAAACACACAAAACAACTAAAATTAAAGAAAGGATGGAAAATTACCATTTGATCGTGCAGCCAAGTCGAGGTCGGACTTAGAGATTTTCCTTGTTCCCAAATCACCTCAGCCACTCACAACACAAGCAATCAAAATTTAAAACTTAAACTTAACTCAAAAGTTAAAAGGTTCTCGCAATTTTTATCTTTGAAAACCTAGGTATTTGAGTTTTTTTTTTTGGGTGAATATCTCAATCGTTCCTCTTGATACCACATCAACTTAGGGCCCGTTATGCCAGAACCGCCAAACAAATCCCAGACCCTAGTTTTTCGATGTGGGATAAATCCTAAAATGGGATTTCTACCTAAAAAGGTAGAGCGGCCCCACATTTTCCGAAAGACTCGGCTCAAAAGAGGGAGAAGAGAGGAAGACAAGAGGAAAAACAAGACAAAAGGTCGATAGGGCCAAGCATATAGAAAACAATATGATAACACGAATACCAAAAGCGAGAAAGTTATGGTAGAAACCGATCCAGAAAGAAAGGAGCATTAACTATTTATAGATAAATAAAATAATCAAAATCTCGGCCAACAAATATGTGACAATCAAATGCATAAACCAAAAGGCAATAAGCAAATGAGCAAGCGCGCTACTATGGTGAAAGGATAAGCCACACAGCCTTCTATCCTAATTTGAGTCCTCCTGACCTCCTATCTAAGGTCTGTGTCCTCGGTGGTGACTGTGCCATATCACATCTAATCACTCTCTCCCAATCGCTTCGGCCTCCTTTACCTCTGCGAAACTTAGTCCATAGCCAACCTCTCACCTCCGCCTGTTGGAGCATCGTGTCTCTCTTTCTTCACATGCCCGAACCATCTTAGCCTCTCCCGCATCTTGTCCTCTACCGATGATGTTATCTCCCGCATTTTGTACGTTGAAATATTTTAAGTTGATTGCGGAAAGTTAATGACAAGGCTATTTTCCGACTTTGTTTTAAGGTACAAGTTGTTTATGATTTTGTTGGATGGAAACATTAAGGAAAATTTGGGACTAAAAGTGCATTATGGAAAATTTTAATTCATGGAAATAAAAGGCCATGTGGCCGGCCACATGGAGTGTGGGCCATGGCCACATGGTTGGCTAATATGTGTTAATAAAAGGATGACTAAGGGATCATTTTCATCATCCTCACCCTTAGAAAGTTCAAGAAAGTTGGAGAGAAAACAATAAGGGGCCACTTTCGGCCATAGCTAACCGAGAAAGAGCAAGGAGAAAAGGTGATCAAAAAATATTTTTCTCAAGCATTTCAACTCCCTAGAAGGTGAATAACAACATGGAGGAGTTGTTGGAGCAAACAAAACAATCACTCTTGCAAGAACAAGCCCTAGCTGAATGAAGGAATTGAGTAGAGAAGGTAAGGTTTAATCTTCTCTTTTATATGTTATAGATGGTTTGTGTATGTTGTAGTATGTAGAAATGAATGAAATTCATGAAAATATGGATGTTAAGTTGGCGTGCATGTTGATGTCTAGCGTGCATATATGATGTTGTGTAGGAATGGTGAATTAATTGTATTTAGCATGTTTAGATGTTGTTGTAGAGTGTGAAATGGATGAAAATCATGGAATTTGTGTGTGGGGGTGTTGGCCGAAAAGTACATTTTGTATGTTAAGGAATGAACTAATTTTATATGATATTTTGGTTGTTATCGTTATGGGTTCTATGATGTAAATGAGAGTTTAATGATCCAAGTTGGTGTCGTAATTGTTGTGGGCTGATTTAGAACCTAAAGTGATTCTAATATAGTTTCTTGAATTTATGGAAGTGATGTTGTAAATGTGTGGATTATTGATGTCATTGATGAATTTAGAAGAAAGAAATGTATTGTTGTTGCCCCAATGGAAATTGGTGGTTTCGGGTTCCATGGCATATTGTTGGTATTGTTGTTGATAATATTAGCCGAGTTGAATTCTCGGGGTTGTTGAACTTATAAATGTTAAATTTACGTAAATAAAGTGATGGCTTGGGATTGAATCCCCTAAAGTACTTAAAGCTAATGTTTGGTGTTTGTAACGACCCGTTTGGTCGTTAGCACTTTTATGCCTAATATCTCTAAAACACCCTTTTGTGGTCTAATTGTGGTATCTATAGCTTGCGATAACCGGTGATTCGGTTATTTAATTGACAAGAATTTTAGACCCCCGTATTTTATACGTCGAGTGATTCATGAAAGACTCAACGTGAGATAGAAACCTCGGATTTACTTAGTATAAAAAAATATTATTGGAGATTAGGAATTACTTAAGTGTGTGATAAGTAAAAATTGGTGACAATAATAAGCCAACAAGAGCCTCGACACATCGAGTAAAAAGGATGACTCAGTCATCTAAAATAAAATGGAAGACATACAAGTGTGAAATTAAATGTTGATTCATCCACTACATTGTCAACATATTGTGGACAATTAAATTTGGAGAAAACTTACATGATACATTCGGCTAGAGGCTGAAAATTTTGGAGAGAAAAAGTTGAAGCATACAATTGAATATTTGAGCATCCCTTTAACTGAAAGTATACATTGTTTTAGGACATAACATGGTGGAGAGGATCATTTCACATTTAATATTGCTCATCCATCTTGGCATGATTACAATAGACAAAGGGTGGTGCATGAATCATTCAACACACATAAGATTGTCTTCTAAACAATTGAAAAGAAAGAAGAAAAGAGGAACAAGATTAGGCCAAATGAGGCTTATGGCCAGGAAGTGGTGAGCAAATATTGATAGTTTGTGTAAAGTTAATTGAGTGCTCAATGTCATGGAGTGGAGCATATGTTGTATCCAACTTGTAGGCATCATAATTTAACAAAATAATGACTAAGACATCAGCCATCATAATTCATTTCTTCACACAACACAAAGGAAAGAAAACCTAATTCTAGAGAAAGCTCTCGGCCACATTGGTGATTTTGAGCTCTTTGAGTCTTGATCCAAAAATTATTTTTCCAAGGGTGTTTCAACCCTTTAGAAGGTCCCTAAAACGTGAAGATAGTCTTTGGAGCAACAAGAACCATTTTCATCTCAAGTACTTCACAGCCAAGTAAAGAATTCAAGTGGTCAAGGTAAGATCTAACTTTCTTTTCATGTATTAAGGGTGATGTAGAGGTGTGAATATAAGTTGTATGCATGAAATAAGGTGTGTTGATGTTGGAACATGGTAATAGTTATGGAGTTATATGGGTTGATGTTGAAGTATGGTTGTAACTTGACGAACATGAATCGCATGCATCAAATCATGAAAGTTGGTGTTGGAATGGTAGTTAGTCGTAGGGACTGTTTTTGGTGAATTTAATGGACTGATTTTCTTTAATAAATATAGTTGTTACTATCATAGATCTCATGGTAAAAAGAATGAAAGAATTAGAAGGTTAAAGGTGAAGTTATGTTAGTATGAAAATGGTTGAATCTATGATTTTATGTGAGTGATGTTGAAGCATGTAGGAGTGTAGCCGTGTGTGGATTTATTTTGGGAAAAGTTAGTGAACTGTTTTACTTGATATTTTGATTTCATTATCATGAAATTTATGATGGAAATGAAAGGTGTTTAATGGTTGGAGTTGAAACTAAAGTCATTTGTGAGTTGTTATAAGGATTATAAAATGACGATATAGCGTAGTTGCGTATGAATTGATGTTGTACTTATCGTGTGGATAGCTGGTCGTAACTTTACTGAAATTATATGAAAAGAAGACATGAAATGATGTATAAAAATCACGTATGTGGTTGGCTTAGTATGTTCGTAAACATTTGCAAGAATTCCGAACATCGTTATGTTGTCGGTTAGGGAATCGTTTCGGACCCGTGGTAGTGGACTGTTTTGGACTTATACTTTCGTTAAGTTGGAAAGAATAATTATAAGTTAAGTATACCATATTGTATGTTGGATGGAATGTTATAAGTTGTGACATACAAACGTTAAAGCTACAAACTATTAGAAGTAACTTGAGAATGTCGTAGCCGTATGTGAATCATTGTCACGACCCAAATCATGGATCATGCGGGCACCCACACTAACCTTCCCTGGTGGGCGAACCCTCGATAACTACCTTAATTTGATACGACATGCGGAATAAATGCTATTATTATAAGAAATTCCCAAAATCTGGTCTAGACTCATACAAGAGCTTCTAAGAAGTTTACAATTTGAATAGATAACGGACTCAAGCAGATACGACCTTCGTTGAAGGATGAGAACAACGAGGAAATCCAAGGAAAGACTACCGGGTTGCAATATCTCAAATAGCTCACCCAAACACCCTTGACGAATGCCTCGAAACTACGCGAGACTCCGAACATACGAAAGTAACTCTACACTCCAGAAGGAGGTAGCAAGAGTAGTATGAGCACAACACTAGGCTCGTAGGGTATCATAGGCCGACAATGGTTAGTTCACGCATATAAACAAGAAGCAACTAACAAGTAGCAGATAAGTGATCAAACACGGTCACATACACACGCATGAGAAAGTCTTTACATTAACGATGGTCACAAGGATCTAATATCTCAGATTATAAGCCTAGGGAGAATTCTATAAACCTCGATTCATCCAACCTTTAAAATAAATACTCACAAACAACAACTCGGTAATTCACAAATCAAGAATCAAACGAAGGGGCCG
>NW_026719064.1:0-12290 GCF_029784015.1 Lycium ferocissimum | reverse complement strand
TGTGGTTGTTGTTTTGTTATATGGTTATGACTTGTGTTTGGGGCGTACCCGTTTGGTAAGCGACCTTGTCAAACTGGCGGGTTATATATGTTTATCATGGGGTGTGTATGAAGGTAGCCTTCTCGGCTTGTGTTTTGTTGGGACGTTCCCTATATATGTATATATGACGGCTTTGCCGGCTTTTTGCGCATATGAGCATTAAAGAGTTATAACTCTTTGAGGAGATAGGTAAAACCGACTTGCATGTTTTGTATACATACTTATATCGGCTCGTTCATGCTAGTAGTGTATATTGTAGGTATCGGTGTATCGGAGTGTCCGGCTCGAACTGATCACGACTCGTGGTTGGGTCGTGACATGATGAACTAATTTTACTTAGTATTTTGGTTGTTGTTGTTTTGGATTTTATGATGAGAATGAAGGGTTTAATGGTTCAAGTTGGAGTTGTAATTGTTTGTGAAATTTTGTAGAAGTTAAAATGATGTTAGTATAGTTTCTTGCATTTATGTGAATGGTGTTGTTAACGTGTGGTTGTTGGTATAGTTCATGAATTTGAATGAAAGGAATGTGTTGTTGTTGTTCTTGTTGAGCTTGGAAGATTATATGTTGTATTGTGTGTTGGTTGGGCTATTTTGGAGTGTTATGCAACGAAGCTGTCGGAGTGTTCTCGAGTCATGTTTGAATAGTCTCGGGTTGATACTTGAATGTATGATTAGTGATGTTAGCTTGGTTGTATGTGGTTGGTTTGAATATAAGTGAAACGTCGTCTAAATATCTAGAAAGGAATTATTAACGTTAGGATACGTTTTGAATCTCTAAAGTAGTTTTAATCGTAGTTCTTGACGTCTTAATATAGGTTGAGACACTATTGGGCGGTATACGTGTTGTGTCGCGAGTAAACGCTAAAGGTATGTAAACTGTCCATTACTTTCTTTTAATGTTCTAGATGTAAGTAAGATAAGATATGAACTTTGGGGTAATTCTATTCATAAGTTCCGAGCATGTTTTATGATTCTTATTCACTTCTTGATATTAGAATTCTTAAAATAGTCGAGCTACTATCCTCGAGCTTTCTATATGATCGGGTAGTAAATGATACGCTAAGTTCCTATTTCACGAAAAACTCTATAATGACTAATGACCATAACTTTTATAGGTATGTCGTATTAATTTGATACATGTCTATGATCCTGAGGCGTTATTTGATATAGTTCGTAATGATATTCAAAAAAGTCTTGCAGAGTGTGACTATTATCTGATACTCGAGCATTGATTGGTCTACTTGCTCTGGTCTCGAAAAAGATGATTTATATGCGTATGGTTACTGTTCTCTACTGCGTGCATCTTTGTTATTACATCTTTCACCGAGTCCCGGGCCGGGTATGTTATCGTGCACAGTTTCACTGCATTGTTCACCGCGTCCCTCACTAGAGGGCCGGGTACGGTATATATATATATGATGATATGATGATGTGATGATGGCGCCGAGCCCCATGATGGGCCGAGTATGATATATGACAGATTCACCGAGTCCATAATGGGCCGGATATGATATATGATATAGACATGCATGAATTTTATTTCATAAGACACAGGTACGATGATTCCTTGATTATCATATTTGCCTCCTGGAATCCCTACTTCAGTTATGATTTTTCTTACTGTATTTCATGCTTTATATACTCAGTACATATCTCGTGCGGCCCGCTTTCTTCGGGGGGGGCGTTTCATGCCGCGGTACAGAGGCTCGCTTTGGTGACCCTTCAGCTTAGGATTTCTACTCAACCGTCTTGGCGTGCTCCGTTGTTCCAGAGTCTAGACTTTTGGCACAGATCTTCTGATATATGTATATGTTTATTCAGGGGTACGGCGGGGCCCTGTCCCGTCATATGTACTGTTGATACTCTTAGAGGTCTGTGGACATATGTGTGGGTTGTATATAGTTACTGTTCAGTTGTGTCTGTATGACTTATGTTTTGGGGCGTTCCCATTCGTAGTGGCAGCCTTGTCGGCTTGCATAGACATATATATATGTTTTGGAAGTTATGTGTTATGGTAGCCTTGTCGGCTCGTGTATGGCTGGGACGTTCCCCTCTATTATGATAGCCTTGCTAGCTTATAAACGATGTTATACGGTGAAAGTTGTAACTCCTCGAAGACGACGGAGTTGCGCCGTGATATGTATATATATGCGACAGGTTTGAGACGACGTCTTGCCTTTTTATATATAAGTTCTTATCATGCTAGTCGCGGACTGATTATAGTTAACAGGTGTGTATACGAGTGTCCAGCTCGGACACTAGTCACAGCCTACGGGGTTGGGTCGTGACATATGGTAACATAATAAGGAAATATATAGAGCATAAGAAGAAAAGATAACTGTAATTGCTTGCCTCTTGAGGCGGAATCATGTATGCCCACTTTTACCTTTAAAACCAGATTATAACACATACATACATATATGAGTAAGCTGTCTGAGTCATATGTCATCACTAGCCCGCGTCCGGGATAGTCATCTCACGCCGTCCGGGATAGTCATCTCACGCCGCCCACTAATGGTGCTGCTCGTGCCATATAGACACGATGTAATCATCTAGAAGCCGCCCGCCTTAGCGGTGCTGCCCGGCCGTATAGGCGCGGTGTAATCTTACATATACATAAGCCAAAGCATGCATGGGAGCTCAAATAAAAGCTATCAATCTATCAAAGTGACGTAAGGTCGAGAACCTCCGATTATGTTATGGAATAATCATGATCATCATGTCTCACCTTGAAGGAACTAAAAACATGAGGTGAGACTAACAACAAGAAGAAACATTCATGAAATCATAAAAATAAGAATATCGAACTCACCATAGCATCATTATCATCATCATTATCATGGAACATACCTCATCTCTATTTCATAAGAAGCTCTTAAAAATCATTAACTTTCCTCTTTTAGTGTGTAAGAAGATCATGGAAATATGAAGAAGAAATCACAATGTAAGATTCATGCCTTTGAAAGAAGGGGACTAGCCTCACATACCTTTATGTCTTCTTTGTTACATCTCGTATTTTTCATATGCTGGGATGTGTTGTAGTAAAGTCATATGAGCTTGAATCGATTAAGGTCATACATGAGGTTGTATATGTAAGACCCCATAAGTTTGATGAATTTTGAAACTATTATATATAGCCTTGATATTGTATTTTCTTTTAAGTGAAACTTTTTGTGAAAAATTGTTAAATATGATTTTATATGGCTATAATTGCTACTACTTTTTGGATATGATTTAAATCATATACATGATATGAGGTAGTTTAATAAGTGAGATTCTCTTTATTATAAAGATAAAGATTATTTATCTCATAAGTGAAGAAAATTATCTTTTTACCATTTTGAGAATTAATAATATAAAAACTTGCACTCTTGAAAGATTGGAAAAATTAGAATTTGATAAAATATAATTAGTAAATATCTCACCCTTTATGAAATATATGCCCTAATATTATAAAGTACTTGTGATCTATTTATTTGTGAAAGTACATAAAATCATTTATTTCAATGATGAAAGAGGTTCAGGTGTCGTGTATATATATAGTTAGTTTGGCGGATTATAAATTAACATATAAGGAATATTATCATATAAATTAGTGGGGTTAATTTTGGGATTTCATACGATAACTATTAACCTTCTTTGACAAAGAAAATATAGGTCTATGTGACTTCCATGTGTCATCTTTGACATGTGGCCAATGTTGGGCCTTGTTTAGGTGATACAAGAGATGAAAAAGGCAGCAATATATATACATGTATGCCCATTACGGATAAGAGATACAGAGAGGATTAAATCACCTTTTCACTTTCTTTGTTAGTAAGTAACTTTTTCTCTTTCTCTTTATTGTTTATTATTCAATTACCACAAAGTGCAACAATCTGTTGTGTGTGTATATATATTGTTCAAGTGTTATAAAGCAAAATCAATGGTTCTTCACGGTGAAGTAAGGTGATGAAAAGCTTTAAAGAAGACGACCCAAGTTCAGGATTGCTCTGTGTTGAAGTTGAAGCATTCTTATCGGTGAAGTATCCAAAGATTAGGTTGTTCTTGTTTGATTGAGGTAATATTACATCTTTTCTCTATGTGCTTGAGTTAGTTTAGTCTTTAGTTAACTTATTAGATAAAGAAATTGTGGAAGAGAAGTTGGGAAACATGCTAGAGCTCTAGTTAGTTTTGTGGACTGATTTGGGATATGATCTTGAGTCATTGTGGCTGGATTTTCTAAAATATAAGCGGGAATTGATTTTGATGTTATGTTGTGGCTCTTGAATTTGGAAGAAGAAAGTCTATAAAGATATCGTATACAAAGCGTATATTGGGCTGTTTTGGTGTATACCTTTGGAATTTGATGTTTTGAATTTAACGAGGCTTATATGAGGTTGTTGTTGTTATTGTTGGGTGTTGTTGTTATTGGTTGTGGATTGTAGTACCTCTCGGAGGTATGAGGGTGTAAGAGGATTAGGAGAAATGTTGTCCGTTTCATTTTTAAGATACGTTAATTTCGTTATACTATTAAGAAGTCGTTTGTATATTAACGAGAGTGTTATTCTTATATTCAAATAGGTTAAAGGATTACCGAAGCAGGCTCGTATATAGTTGGGAAATGACAGGTATATTAAGGCTATTCCCTTTTCTTCTTTTGGCATGGTCTATATGAAACAAACGGACGACGAACGTATAAACTCCAAAGAAGCTCCTATTCTTAGAAATACTAGAATGGCTAATGTTCTTGATTTCCAGAAGTTATTTCATTGTGTCCTGATACGTGTCTATGATTCCTGAAGTCCTATTTTGATATTATAATCCATAGTGACATTCTAGGGTGTTATGCTTCCAAGTTATTCAAAGAGTTCCACAAATAATCTTATGAGTCTCACTTGCATTCATTTGCTTCTATATGTATGTTAAGGCCATCCTTCCGTTCTTTTGGCATGAATTAGATAAACTGAGCGAACAACGAACATATATGACTCCAAGGAACTCTAGTTCTCAATAGTGCTTGACATGATAGTTGTCTTTGATTCTCAAGTGTTGGTTCATTCTAATTATTCTATTGAGTCTCAGATGATGATATAGTTTGCATATGGTTGCTCATGATATTCTACTCATCCATGCTGTTAATATATCATTCACCGAGTCCCGGGTCGGGTATGTATTCGTGCACAGTTTCATTGCATTGTTCACCAGGACCCTCACTAGAGGGCCGGGTGCGGTATATATATTTATATTTCACCGAGTCCCTCACTAGAGGGCTGGGTACGGTATATATATGATTATTTCACCGAGTCCCTCACTAGAGGGCCGGGTATGGTATATATTTACATTTCTAGTCATTGCCTTTGGGGCTACTTACATGATTATTCTCTGCCTTCGAGGCTATTCATATTACAGGTGGTTTCTCATACATTCATTAGGGCTTATATCTCATTCTTTATGATTATTGTTGCCTTATATACTCGGTACATTGTTCGTACGCGTCCCTTTGCACAGGGGCGGCGTGTCATGCCACACGGTCCCAGATTGTTTTGCAGGTAACAGTATTCAGCTAGGATGGTTGGCTATCAGCTGGGATTGGCAAACTCCATTTTCTTCATGGAGTAGTGCTGAGTCATTATGGTTATCATGTGTGTGTACGGGTATGTCGGGGCCCTGTCCCGACTCATATGATTCAAGTGTTTACTCTTAGAGACTTTGCGGACAGTGTCCTGTGGTTAGTATGTTAAGATGTCATGTGTTGAGTAAAGAGACCCTGTAGGCCGATATGTCAGCTTGACTTACTCAGTTTTTGATTAATTGAGTATCGTTCGCAAATTTCTATGGTTTGACGGAAAATACCTTATTATAGTTCCAAATTTTTTTATATATGTCCAGTTTCATTATGTCACTGCCAAAGGGTTCGCTCAGCTCTAAGTAAGAGTTGGGTGCCCATCATGCCCTATCGGAATTGGGGTGTGACATTCTTAATGACTAAGAGTTCTCCTTCCAAGCTCGCGATTCTACATTCAAGAGAATCCGTACAAAATTAGCTCATTGAGAACATGCTTAAATCCGGACTAAAGCGACTAAAAGGCTAATGAAAATTGGGCAGCATTTCCTTTGTTCCTACAACTTTCTCCATATAATCAACAACTCCCAAATATCATTAACAACACCCAAGACATCATAATCAATAAACTTCTTTAAGTTAAACATTATTCGATTCTTAAAATGCCCTTCCAATGTCATTCATAACCATAACTATGGCGTACCACCATATTCATTCACATGTAATGCTTCTTCAACATTCTTAATATCATTCATCACCGGATCATGCTCATGGCACATCAAGAACTATGATTCATGTCAAGTCACTATTCAAGAATACCATTAATTCCACCTTTGAGCTTCATATCCTACTCCTTTCCTTTATTCAAGTTATTCTACAACCAAATACTCTTATTAACATGGATTAAATGTGAAACTCACCTTTGATCACATAGGAATGGTCCTTGGATGAAAATACTCCATATGAGAAAACCCCAACTTCAACTCCAAAGGGCTTCTTGGCCTCTAGCAGCCCTAGAGAGCATCCTTGCACTAGATTTCCTTGGATTAATGATGCTTGATCTTTGATTTGCCTCGGATTTATGTTAGTAGGGTGTATAGAATTTTCTAGAGCTCTCAAGAAGGGTGGAGGAAATTAGGGAAATGAAAAATACGAACTTGGGTCTAATATATATACTTGCAAAAATCTGACCCGACACGGTTTTATACGGACACTAATACGGTCAGTATAATTTTATACGGTCCGTATAAGTCACCGTATAAGTCCATCAGAGACTGGTCCATTCTGAAACTGTTATACGGACCATTATACGGACCATATAAATGGTCGTATAACCCACTTGTTTAACACTTCATTAACAATCTAAACATCCTTATATCTCATTCACAAGACCTTACTAAATAATCTTTAACTCGATGCTTACGAAACCTTTTTCCCAAACGCGACTTATACCTCACTTTCCTTCTACGAACTTTCTTCCTCCGATTCATACACTTCAAAATCTTATCGCATACACTTTGAAACTACCAAATACCCTCCTTAATGTCATAAGAACTCCATGTTCACCTTAAGCTGATGTTATTCTATGTACGACACAACGATATGAAATTCGGAGGTATAACAGCTGGAGCGTTTGTTAACCCGAACGACAACACACGAAATTCAAAGTGACCATATCTGGTTTTGAAGGCTATTTTTGGAATGTCTTTCTCCCTGACTCTGACATGGTGATACCCGGATCTCAAATCTATCTTTGAGAACCATTTGGCGCCCTGCAATTGATCAAATAAATCATCAATTCTTGGAAGTGGATACTTATTCTTTATCGTCACCTTATTCAACTGCCTGTAGTCGATACACATCCGTAAGGAGCCATCTTTCTTTCTTACAAATAACACAGGTGCTCCCCACAGCGACGAACTAGGCCTGATCAAGCCTTTCTCAAGCAAATTCATCAACTGCTCCTTCAACTCCCTCAATTCTGTGGGAGCCATTCTATAAGGAGGAATAGATATGGGCTTAGTATCCGGTAGCACATCAATAGAGAAATCAATCTCCCGCTCGGGTAGAAGGCCTGGAAGCTCATCCGAAAACAAGTCTGGAAATTCATTCACCACAATGACAGATTGGAGAGTTGGCAATTTTGCTTCTATATCTTGAACCCAGACTAAATGATAAATACAACCCTTAGTAATCATCTTTCTTGCCTTGAGATAGGAAATAAACCTACCTCTCGGAGATGCTCTATTTCCCTTCCACTCTAGAACTGGTTCTCCCGAAAACTGGAAACGAACCATCTTCGTTCTACAATCAATATTTGCATAATAAGAAGCCAATCGATCCATACCCATAATGACATCAAAATCTACCATATTTAGCTCAATCAGATCTGCCATGGTGCGACGATCACAAACTATAACCACACAATTTTTATATACCCACCTAGCTATAATCGGGTCACCAACAGGTGTAGACACCTCAAAAGGTTTAATCGACTCAGGTTTCACTCCAATCTGACCGGAAATATAAGGAGTAACATATGAAAATGTAGACCCTGGATCAATCAATACATATACATCATGAAAAGATACTGATAATATACCTGTAACTATATCAGGTGAAGACTCGAGATCCTGTCACCTAGCCAGTGTATAGATACGGTTCTAAGGGCCGCTAGAACTAGATGCTGCCCTTCGACCTCTACCACGGCCTGCCGATGTCTGTGAACTCTGCCTCAGAGGGCGTACGGATGATGAAGAGCCAGTTGTTGATCCCGTGGGCTGAACCATACCTCTACCACCTCTTGATGGGCAGTCGCTATGGCCTGTCTGGCCGCAAACATAACAAGCATCTGAACCTAGGCAGTACTGTCCTGAATGTAGCTTACCACACTGAGTACATCGTGGTAAAGGTGGCCTCACCTGACCTGCATCACCCCTATACTGAGAACCTGAAGCTCTGGCACTCTGACCTGGTTCGAAATAAATAGGGCGATCAAATCTGTTGCCTGCAAACCTCGGAGGTGCACTAGCTACTGAATGGCCTGATGCCTAGAATACTGCTGCCTCTGACTCCCTCCGAACTTACTAACAACACCTGAGGATCTGGCCCTCTTACTATAACCCCTATCATACTCATGCTCACTCCTCCGCTGCTGTTGTCGCTTCTCAACATTCTGGGCATGGGCCTAAATACAAGAAATATCCATACCCTTCTGAAGCGAGGTCGACAAACAATCATCAATCAAATGTGGCCCTAAACCATTTACAAACTGGTGGATGCGATCTCCCATATCAGCTACCATAGCTGAAGCATATCTAACCAAGGAATTAAAATGAAGGCTATATTCCCGCACACTCGTGTTCCCCTGTCGGAGGTTTAGGAATCTATTAGCTCTGGCCCGTCGAACCTTCGGTGGCAAATAATAGCGGAGAAAAGCATCTACAAACTCTTGCCATATCGGTGGAGGTGCATTTACCCCTCTAGAAGATACTCAGGTACTATACCAATGAACAGTAACATCTCACAATCTAAAAGAGGCCAGCTCTACCGACTCAACATCCAAAGCATGCATTACCTGTAATGTCCTCAACATTTCATCTTTGAAGTTCTGTAGGTCCTCGTCCGATTTTGACCTAAAGAATTCTGGAGGGTCCAACCTAATAAAATCGCAGACTCTGGCGCTAACAGCTCTATTACTATGACCCGTACCTTGGCGCTGAGCCTGAGCAGCTACTAACTTGGTCAGCAACTGAATAGCCTCCCTCATCTCCTAGACTGAAGCATCCGGTGGAAGAACTGGAGGTGTTGGAGCTAGAGCTGAGCCTTCTCTATGCTCCTCTGGAGCGGGCGGAGTGTGAGAAGTCCGAGATGGAACCTCATTCAACGACTCGCCCTCCTCTACTACCGTGGCGATGCTCCGCTCGGTCCTCCCACTGCCGCCGACTTGCCCTTCTAGGCCAGTCGCTCGTCGCTTTTCTCTTTACAGGCATCGCTGAAATCACAACACACGGTTAGGAAAAAGGGGAACTTCTATAACATGGCTCTATCACACGATCTAAGAGGAGAAAGAAAGGTCAATTATTCCTAAATGCTCCGCAGCTTCCTATTTATAAGTGTGGCATGCTTCACACCCATAAATAAGACTCTACTGGACACGACTCGTAGACACACCCTAGGACGAACTTCTCTGATACCACTTTTTTCACGACCCAACTGGAGGGCCATGACGGGTACCCGGAGCTAACCTACCGAGCACCTCTTAGTACATTTCTCATAATCTTATCTAGGTGGACCACATAGCTAACTCATACATATCATAATCTATACGAACATGAGTTCAAAGATAAAACATATCTATATAATCGTCAACAACTGTGCCCATATGTACGAACCGACAAGGCTGCCAAGAATGACATACAAAAACATGAACCGATGAGGTTACAGGACATCTAACTATACTCATCTATCTACGAGCCTCCAAAGGAGTACAAAACATCATAAGAATGGGACAGGAACTCGCCATGCCTATATATACATACACGAAAAAGTAGTACCAGCTGAACTGTAGCTCCGAAGCAAATGGAGCGCTCCTGTATAGTCGCTGATGGAGAAGCCTAAGGGTCTGATCCATTTCCCTGCCTACCTGCTGGCATGAACGCAGCGCCCATAAATAAAAGGACGACAGTATGATGTACTGAGTATGTAAGGCATGAATAACAACATAATAAAAGTATGAAAGAAGCATAAGATAGGAGAAATAACCTGTACATCTGATTGCCTCTTAAAGCAGATATCATGCATGCTTGGCCTTTAAAAAAAACATTTTCATACATACATAATATAAGTGCTAGTGCTGCGGAACGTGTAGCCCGATCCATATATCATATCATCCCGCGTCCGGGGCATCTCGTGTCTGGGGTAACATCATAATCTGCCCACTGCAGTGGTGTGCACATCTATGTGCCTGCCCCGCCGACTATAATGCAGAGCGGTGTGAGAAAATACATACATATATATAAAGCATGTATGAGAGCCCAAATAAAAATCATAAATCTATCGGAGTGACGTAAGGCTGGTGTCACACCCCAATCTTGATCAGGGTGTGATGGGCACCCGACCCCGTAACCGGAGCCGAGCGAACCCGCTGACCCTTACTACGTACTTAAAATTTTTTTTTGAACCTCTAAGTCAAGTATATACAATAAGATTACTAAAACATTCTTTTATTGCTTTTAAATCAAGTAAAACGTGTAACTGTACAAACTTGTATTATAATACAAACTGACTCCCGAAACCCACAACTCTGTCTGCAAAGTCTCTAACTGTAATCAGGAATCCTGGCACATGTACTCTGACTCGGCTATACTCCAGGCCAAATGGAGCTTGCCAACTTCGCTGGAACATCTTTTATATTAACTTCGATCCGTCTGGGTGTACACGCGGCATGAACGCAGCCCCCGAAGAAGAGGGGTCGGTACGAGCAATGTACCGAGTATGCAAGACATGAATAATAATAATACGAACAGAACGTAAGTATGAACAACAATACCGTGGGATTATAGAATACGTGATGAGATAAGAGGATAGCTCGTACCTATAAGTGCCCTTGGGCGTACGATGCGTACTTTCTTCGCTTTCTTACTCATATATATATATATATATACATAAAAAATAGAATATATTATATTGCCGAGGCGTCGGCAGTACGATCCATTTAACCATAATTATGCACATCCCGCGTCCGGCATCCCGCGTCCGGACGATATCATGTGCCATACTCCAACCGATCGTGGATATGCGTATATAACGCTACCGCCTTATCTCCATTTTCCCCGTAGATATATCGGCGTCTATAGCGCCCTGGCTCTTTCATATATATATTCATATCACATACATATATCAGCGTCTATAGCGCTCTGATTCTTTTTGTCACATATACACACTTATATCATATACATTTACCAGCGTCTATAGCGCTCTGATTCTTTTTGTCACATATACACACTTATATCACATACATTTACCAGCGTCTATAGCGCTCTGATTCTGCTATCATATTCATATACTTATATCATGTATATTTATCAGCGTTTATATAGCGCTCTGATTCTGCTACCATATATATATACGTATGTCGGGTACACACATCAATCGGGGTCATGAGGCATAATTCCATGTATCTAAAATCCTTGGGATAGTCATTACCTATAATAGACTTGGAATATCCAAAAATAGCTAACCTTCTCATATTTTCATTCCTATAGCAAGGTATATCATCTACATATCTAACGTAGGCACTTTCTCATTTTCGACTCCATCGTTGTCCTTACAAGACCATATTCTTTACCTTAGTCAAGGAATCATCTTTGTTATACTTATCATAGACATATGTTCTTTCTTAGCATTGTCGTTGTCATGGTCATCCTCGATATATTTACATTAGGATAGCGTTGTACCTATTGTTTGATATTCGGGACAAGGATCTGAAGTCTCCCTAGGATTCCACTCCAAAACAAGCCAAAGAAAGTAATAAGGAAAATCCGGGAACAATGGGCCCACCTCGGGTCAATTGAGGCGGCGCACACAATTTACGTGTAACACGTTTCATGACATTACTTATGAGAGTTTTAAGGTAATCGGGTCTCATTTGTGCAAGTTCTAGGGGTCTAAGAAGTTTTCCAACACTTCGCGCCATTTCTAGT
>NW_026719063.1:0-12912 GCF_029784015.1 Lycium ferocissimum | reverse complement strand
AGGGAAAGTAAACAGAAAGTGAAATAAAAATAAAGGATTGCATACGAGGAAGTTCATCATTTTCATACCTTTCTTGATAGGGAGCCCCGGTGGTCGTGATAGATATTGTCCCCACCCAACCCCGTAGGCCGTCCCAAGTCCGAGCCGGACACTCATATACGCATCCGTAGATATAGTTAACCCGAAATTAAACACAATAGGGAAGCCGGAAAGACAAGACGTTATCTCGTAACGTCACATTTATATATAAAAAGGAAACCCGGGGTTTCCGGGGGTCACTACCAATCAACAAATAACATAATACACGAGCCGACAAGGCTGCCACAACGTACGGGAACATCCCCAAATAAGTCATATTGACATAGCTGAACAACATCTATATACAACCCACACTTTGCCTACGACCCCAAGAGTATCATGGGACATTTTTCCCCAAACCGGGCCCCCCGCCGTCCCCCCCCGGATAAAATATATATATACACAAACATCCGTATCGTAAGTCTAGGCCCCGGAACAAGGAGCACTCCAAGAAAAACCGGGGTAGTAGTCCTAAGCTGTGGGGATCACCAAATGGGTACCCGTCCCCGGGACAAAACCAGCCCCCCCCCCCTCCCCAAAGAAAGCGGGGGTAAGACAGTACCGATATAAAAGTATGAAATCAAATGGAAGATCATAAGGGTTAAAGACCGGGAGACAAGTATGATAATCAAGAAATCACCTGATTCGTCCCTTTTAAAAAAAACCCCCGGCATGTCCTTATCATATATCGTACCCGCCCACCGGGGGGACCTTGAATATATATATCATATCATCATATACCATCCCCGGGCCCTTTAAAGGGACTCGTGAATAATCATATCATCATATCATCATATCATCATATACCATACTCGGCCCAAGGGGACTCTGAATAATGTAGTAAAACCGGGGGGGTGATAACATACCCGCCCGGACCCTTGAAAGATTTTAAACCCATAGCACAAAAGGGAGGAGTAGAAAACCAATAAGCAAATTAAACCATCACCCGAGACCTGAATAAAGAATAAACTTGCATTTGGGTTATTGGGGCGATAATCATATTAAGTCCCCTTTTGAATGTCGCTATGGACCATATAAATTTTGGAGCCGGGGGAATCATGAACGTATCAAATAAAACGGAGAAAAAGGAAAGTTAAGGACATTAGTCATTTTTAAGCCTTTCAAGAATAGGAACTTTTATGTATCATTTACCATCCAATCATATAGAAGACTCGGAATACCCTGGCCATCAAGAGTTCTAACATCAAGAAGTAATTTAAAAACCCAAAAATTGGGGTTCGAACTTATAAAAAGGAATTACCCCAAAGCTCAATCGTACACCCTTACATCTACATGCCAAAAGAAAAAAGGGGATAGTTTTACATACCTTGTCCGCTCCAAGGTAACCACAAATCAGATTTCGGGCTTCCCAATCTACAACAACATTATCGATATCAAGTATTAACTATAGCGCGCTCAAAATCCAAAGCCTAAGCTAGCACGTTACTTAACAAAATTGGGGCGTTTTCCCCCCCGAAAACTTAACAACCCTCGAGATTCCAATTTAGCCAAAACATCACTAAAAAATACCAACAACAACAATACCAACAATTTCATATCAAACTAGAATTAAATCCATTCTTAAATCACTTCCCAAAACAGCCCACACGATAACAATAACAATTTATCCGATTTCCGATATAATTTTCATATTTTCCATCTCATAACTTAGCTATGAATTATTACCTTATTTGCCAAGAATTTCTCAAACCTCCTCCTTATTTACTTTGAAAGAATTTTTTAACCCGCAAATTTTTTCGTTGCCGCACCATATACTCTAATTTTATGTGACATTTCAAACGAGAAAAAGCCGATACTAGCTACTAATTTCTAACGTTAATTTGGGTTTCTTAAACATAAAGCATTAGATCAGATTTTTCTTTTTTCCCCTCAAAAATAATTTTTTAATAATAAAAATGAACCTAAAGACTTACTACCTTGCTGCTACGTTTTTTTTTTTTCACCAAAGCAAATCTAATGAGTCATGTTATTTTTTTTAAGGTGGCAAGGGGATGCCTCCACCCATCCCGTCCGCTAAGTGGTTTTTCCCCCTCAATTCTCATCCCCCAAATTTTTTCATTAGCAAATTGCCATGTGGATGATTTTTTAAACCACCCCCAAATTGGTCCTCATCTCATTGTTAATAATTATCCACCACCCTTTAAAATAACAACCCCTTTGTAATTAATTTCTTGATCTCAACTAAAAATTTAAAAATGAACCACTTTTAACACACTTCATATACTCATTATCATAATTATGTGGGAGAACTTTAGTCCATAGCCTTTTTTATACAAAACACCAAATATTATTCCCAATCACCGCCCTCACACTTGTGAAGTCTTTAAAATTTTTTTGGGACTTCACCTTGTATACACCGAGCTCTTGGGTTTTCATCCGGATATGATCGAACCCCCCCGGGTCGAGTAAATTTTGCTCATTTGGGCGATTAAATTTTCCTCATTCAAAAATACGGGGTATTATGGCTTGACCGTATTTCATCAAATAAATTTCAACCCGACAAACTTATTTTCTTAGATTTGTTTAACTTCAAAACCTTACCAAAACATTTTGTACCATCACTTTTAACCCCCTATAAGCGGGGATAACCCCTTGTCCATTACTAATATCATTTAACTCGCACGCTTTTTACTTTCAAAAAAACGGGATGTAATAAAATGAAAATATATATATATATATATATATATATATATATATATATATATATATATATATATATATATATATATACGTTTTGGGGAGGGGAATCGTTGGTATTTCCTTCGGGTGTTTTGAGATAGTAAGAAAAGCAGGAAACTCCCAAAATTTTCCTTAGAAAAAAAAAAAGAGAACGAGATATAGGTTTGTAGTATTCCCTTTAAAGATCATGTCAATAGTAAGGATAGGATTTGACTAAGTTCAGTACAAAAACCCCCAGAAAAAGTTAACCCCCGAATTGATAGTAATAGCAATTGGAGGGCCCATATCGATATGGTAAAAAGAAAATTTAAAAACGGATACTAAGAGATGATTTAGAAAAGGGCCCAAAAATTTTTTAAAAAGTGTTATATTAAGGTACCGACCGAATTGAAAGGGGGTAAATTACAAGTTTATATTTTTAAAAAAAAATAGTAGATTGAGATAAAGAGGACGAGGAAAAAAAAAGGGGGATATGAATGTATTGATAAGACAACTTGTGAGCTATTAAGGATAAGATTCCAAAGGGTAAAAGGTTAAGAAATTGTTACAATTAAGGGTTGAATACGAACAAGATAAAACGCGAAATATAATTTGGGATTGTTATAAAAATAAGTAAAGTTTATGCGAGGAAGTAACTAAAAGATATGACGTGATTAATGTGACTAAAGTATAAAAACGAGCTATAGAACGAATAAGAAAGACCTAATGTTCGTAGGGAAAGTTTAGAATAAAGGTTTTTATGACGACTTGCTTGCACATTTCTATTAGTGTAGAAATATTAGTGGAGATCGTGATTAATTAACCATGATTAGATTATTAAGTGGGGATTAGTAATTAATTATGATTAATTAGCCTAATTAGACCACTAAGCGGGCCCCACCAAGAGTATGGGTCGAATTTCGATCGGGGCTCTGATCGAGTGGGACACATGTCAAGCGGGCCGGACACTTGTCAACCATATGGACAAGATATATATATATATTGAAACGATGACTAAGCTTATTCATTTTCATCTTCAACAAAGTGAATTAAAGAGAGAGACCGGCTAGCGCCATGGTCACATCGTTCACGAGCTCCAAGCTCCTTTTTAAAAAAAACTTTATAAATCCCTAAAGTGTTCTAAATGTTCCTGCAAGGAGGGCAAGAACATGATTTAAGTTGAAGTTGTTACTTAAAATGGCAAATGCATAGTCAAGGCGGAATCCGCTGTTGACTCGAGGTGTGTTTCTTCTTTTTTGTTGCGGGAATTGCTAATGATGTCAGAACGGGAAGATTAAATCAGACGTAGTGGAATTGGAAGCAAGAAAATGCATGATTTCGTCGGAGTTGTAAATTGACAATTGGAGTTGTTCAAATTAGTTTGGGTTTCGACGTCGTTGTCGTTATTATTGCGCGCGATTATATGTTAAAAGTGAAGAATTGTGTATGTCGATGTCAAGTGTTGTCAGTTTACAGAGTGTATCGCTTTAGTTGGAATTGGTGAATTACTTTTAAGTAGTATTTTGGTTGTCAGTTGTCAGCGGATTACGTACGAGAATGAAGGAATTAAATGGTTAAAGTCAAGCTTGTATTTGTTTTGTGGGTTGTTGTAGAATTTAATGTGATGTTAATGTAATTTTCTCGTACATGAATGGATGATGTTGTTGTCGTATGATTGCCGGTATGGTTCATGAATTGATGAAAAGAGTGTATTAATTAATGTATAAATGAGCGTAGATGGTTTGTTTGGTATGTCTTGGTAGTGTTCGTGAGATTATCTTGAATCTCTTTACGTTGTTAGTCAAAAAATGCTTTTGGATATGTCGTTGTTGTTCTCGTTGAGCTTGGAAGGTTAAGTATGATTAAGGTTATACATTATGTTATTATATTGGTTGGGCTGCTATAGGGCCGTTTAGACGAAAATATTATGACTATGGATCATGAAGAATAACTTGAATATGTCGTAGTCGTACGTGGATTATTATCGAACGTTGTAAAATGTGGCCGTTTGAAATGTTGTGCGGGTCGTCGTGTGCTCGAATCTTGTCTTGAATAGTCCCAACATAGTACTTGTACGTGTGGTTGTTGATGTTGACTTGGCTATTGTGTAGTTGGTTGAATATAAAGGAAACGTCGTCTAACTTTCTAGAAACGTGCTGCTAACGTTGGAATATGTTTTAAACCTTTCCGTAGCTTAACTATAGTTCTTAACGTCTTAATATAGCTTGAGACACTTCGGGCAACGTATACGTACGGTGTCTCGGATAAACATTAAAGGTATCTAAAGCTATCCCTTCTTTCTTTTGTCATGTCTTAGATATGTTGATGCATGAAATGAGCTTGGGGTAATTCCATTCATAAGTTCCGAGTGTAATTCATGATTCTTATTCACTTCTTGATGTTAAAACTCTTAAAGTAGATAAGCTACTGCCCTCGAGCCTTCTATATGTTGGATAGTAGTCGGATGTATAAGTTCCCATTCCTAAAGACTTTACAACGACTAATGTCCTTAACTTTCATAAGCTGTTTCGCATTATCTTGATACATGTCTATGATCCCTGAGGCTTTATTTCGATATAGTTCATAATGATATTCAAAGAGCACCGAATATGACTATCGTCCCGATACTCGAGTGTTGATTAGTCTACTTATCTATTGAGTCTCAAATGATGATTTATGCATATGGTTACTCACTACTCTTTCGTGCATCCGTTATTACATCTTTCACCGAGTCCCGGGCCGGGTATGTTATCGTGCACGCGCTTCACCGCATTGTTCACCGAGTCCCTCACTGTAGGTCGGGTACGTATATATATATATATATGATGATATGATGATATGATGATGTGATGATATGGATGTGATGATGGCGCCGAGCCCCGTTAATGTCGAGTATGATATACATGTATATGACAGATTCACCGAGTCCATGGGGCCCGCCCGATATGATATATGATATGGTCAGCGCATGATTTTATTTCATAAGGCAATAAAATAAAGGATTCCTTGATTATCATACTTGTCTCTCGAAATCTCTACTTCGCTATGATTTTCCTTAATGTATTTCATGCTTTATATACTCGCACATATTTCGATCGACCCCCTTTTCCTGGGGCTGCGTTTCGCTCGCCCGTGTACGCATACTCGATTTGGGGCGATACCCTGCTTAGGCTTCTACTCGATGTCTGAGTGCTCTGTTCCCTGTACCTAGACTTTTGGCGCAGATCTTCCGATATATGTATATGTTTATTGTGGGTACGTACGGGCCCGTCCCGTCATATGTCACGGCGGATACCAGAGGTCCGTAGACATATGCTGGTTGTATATAGATGTTGTCCAAATTGTGTTAGCAGCATGACTATATGTTTGGGACGTTCCCATTCGTAGTGGCAACCTTGTCGGCTTGCAGACATGTATACAAGCTGATTCTGACAACAGATAGTGGACAGCCTCGTCTCTTACACACAGGTGATATATAGTCGTTCCCACACGTTACGCTATTACTCGCGGGGTTCGTGTTCCACGTTATCCGTCGATGTTTGTAACTCTCCTGCCAGGAGACAAGTTGCTTGATATATATATGCGATGCTTTCGAGACGATGTCTTATTTTTTTTTTTTTTTAGTTCCTTATCATGCTAGTTTCGAATTGATTATAGCTGGGTCAGTGTTTACGAGTGTCCAACTCTCGGCACTAGTCACTACTACTTCGGGTCGGGTCGTGATAACTTCAAACCACCCAATTGGGGGTCTACACTACCTTCCATATAGAGCTTTGTATGGAGCCATTTGGATACTGGAATGATAGCTGTTGTTGTATGCAAACTCAATATGGGGTAAATCTCATTCCAACTACCACCGAAATCTAGAAAACATGCTCGTAGCATATCTTCGAAGGTCCGAATAGTACGTTCGGCTTGGCTATCAATTTGCCGTGAAATGTTGTGCTAAGCTTCACCGAGTACCCAAACCTTCTTGGAAAAGACTTCCAAAACTTAGCTGTAAGTTGCGCTCTCTATCGCAATAATGGACATCGAATACCACGAGTCGCACTATTTCTTTAAGATACAAGCCTGCATAATCTTCCGTCGAGCATGTAGTTCTAACTCGAAGGAAATGGGTCGATTTTCGCGAGTCCGTCCACGATCACCCATGTAGAGTCATACTTGTCGGAACGAGGGTGGTAACCCTACAATGAAATCCATGTTTATTGCTTCCTTTTCCAAGTTGGAATTTCCATTTCTTGCAATAACCTCCGTTTTCGATGCCCGATTTTTATCAAGTGGATGCGCTCCTACATCGAGCTACAAATTCTCCTATGTCTTCTTCTTTAATTCCATCCCACCAATACATCAATTTGAGATCATGATACATCTTTGTTGCGCCCGGACGAACAGAATACCGAGAATGATGGGCTTCTTTTCTTAGATTCGGCGACATAATTGAAACTTAGACACATAACTCGCCCTCGCATCGAAGAACTCCATCTATAAAAGTTCAAACGGAGACCCCTCCTTTTCATGAAACGTGTTCTATAGGGGTGGGCCAACCGAGGATCTTCATATTGACGCTCTTTTACCTCCATGTCCAAAGATGAAACAAGAAGATTATCGACATCAATTCCCGTACTACCCGAATCAACTAGACGAATTCCAAGATTAGCTGGGCGTGAGCTCACGAATTATTTCTTTCTTTCTCCCAGAACTTCACATGCGCTCATTGATTGGCGGCTAAGCGCATCGGCTCACTACATTTGCTCTTCCGGGTGGTATAAAAATACTCACATCATAATCTTTCAATAATTAACCACCGCCTCTACCGCAAATTTAACCTCCTTCTCGTTTGAAAAATGTATTGGAGACTCTTTTATCCGTATAGGACATCGATACGCACACCATACAAGTAATGCCTCCACATTTTAATGCATGAATAATCACCAATTAGAGATCATGAGTTAGGGTAGTTCTTTTCGTGTTTCCGCAATCGTCTTGAAGATAAGCAATAACTTCGTGCTACATTAATACACGCCCTACCCCAACGCCAACATCGCAATATACAACATAACCGTCTTGCCTCCGGAAGTGTCAAGACCGGAGTCGGGTTAGCCTATCTTTCAATTCTGAAAACTCGCGTTCACAAAGCATCATTCCATTGAAAGTTAGCCGACTTCCGGGTTAGCTTTGTCAAAGAGGCCGAAACAGAGGAAATCCCCTCCATAAACCATCGCAGTAACTCCGTCAATCCCGTAACTACTGATTGGAGTTATAGGTCTTGGCCAAGTCTTCACAAATTCAATTTTTGAGTATCCACCGGATGCCATCATCCGAAATAACATGACCCAAAAATGTGCGTCGTACCCAGCCAAAACTCGCACTTTGAAAAATTTATTAATACAATTTTCGAGTTCGAAGAATTTCAAGAACAATACGTAAATGGTCTCGTACGTTCGATTCGTGCGAGATTACACTAGAATATCATCAATGAACACTATTACTTATAGATCCAAGCAGAGGTTAAACATATTATTCATCAAATTCACAAACACCGTCAAGTATCAGTTAACCCAAATGACATCACCCTAATTCATAATGGCCGTATCTCGTTCGAAGGGCCGTCTGGGAATATCTTCTTCTTTAACTCTCACTCGATGATAACCTAACCTTAGGTATATTTTGAAAACCACTTGGCACCCCGTAATTGATCAAACAAATCATCAATCCTCGTGGGGGATATTTGTTCTGATCGTCACTTTATTCTAACCGCTCGTAGTCAATACACATCCGTAAAGAATCATCTTTCTTTCGCACAAATAGATCGGTGCTCCCTTGGCGCGATGAATCGGGTCTAACAAACCCCCTTTTCAAGCAAATCCTTCAATTGTGTCTTTAGCTCTTTCACTCTACGGAGCTATTCTGCAGAAGCGAGGGGACGAAACGGTTTGTGTCCGCAACACATCAACGGCGAAATCAATCTCTTTTCCTATAAGCGTCCGGAAGTTCTATCCGGGAATACATCCTAGGAACTCATTCACCACCGAGACGGATTGAGAGTTGGCGACTTTGCTTCGGTGTCACGAACTCGTACTAGATGACAACATAGCCTTTAGTATCATCTTTTGCTTTAAGGTAGGAAATAAAACCTACCTCTTTGGGATGTCAGAGTCATCTTTCCATTCAAGCACGAGTTCTCCCAAAATCGAAATCGAACCACTTTCATACGACAATCAACATTAGCATAACATGAGGCCAACCAATCCATGCCCATAATTACATCAAAATCTAGCCTTTCCACCAACTAAATCCAACGATCACATATCACAATAACACAATTTTGCATTTGTCCGGCTATCACGGGACTACCAACCGGAGTAGATACTTCAAAAGGTTTAATCGTTCCGGTCTCACCCCACGACCGGGCAATATAAGGAGTGATATAGGATAATGTCGAACCTTTATCAATCAACGCGTAAACATCATGAGAGAAAATAGTCAATATACCGTAACCACATCCGGGAGTAAGCACCGAGATCCCGGCGTCCAACCAAAGCATAGATACAATGGCCGGGTACCACCTCGAACCGGATGCTCCCCTTCGCTATTTATCCGCTCGCCGGAATCTCGGGGGAGTTCCGGCTCGTCGAGCGCACAGAAGAAGAACCCGCCGCTGATCCTGTGGGGTGGACTCCACCTCTACCGTACCTCGTAGGACAATCACGCATGATGTGCCCCGTCTGTCCACAAACATAACAAGCATATTTACCTCGGTTACACGACCCCGAATGTAACTTTCTGCACTGACTACATCGTGGAACCGGTGGTCTCCTCTGGCTATAATCGCCCCCAAACTGGGAACCTGAAGCTCTCGAGCTATGACCCCCGCCCTAACGACAGCAGCCGCCGAAATCTCCTACTCGCAAATCGCGGAGGTGCAATAGTCACCGACCGGCCCTCGAATATCTAGAACACGACCGCCTCGATCCCCCTAGTCACTACCGTACCCATGTATCGTGCCCTCTACTCGCCCCCTATCGGTATCACGCTCACCCCTCCGTGGACGTTGTTGCTCTTCTAAGTTCTCGGGCATGTCCATCCCATCTTTGCAAGGAAGCCGCCGGCGTCCTTGAACAATCGTGGCCCTAAGCCACTCACAAATCTACGCACTCTATCTCCCCATGTCGGCCACCATAGTCGTAGCATATCTAGCCAATGAATTAAATCGAAGGGGGCTATACTCCCGAGCATTCATATTTCGTCGTTCAAATTTAAAAATCTATACGCTCTAGCTCGACGGACTTTGGGTGGCAACAGTGGCTACGAAGGCATCACAAATTCTTGCCAAATCGGAGGTGGTGTATTCTCTTTCTTGATGATATCCAATTATTATACCATAAGACCGCCACATCCCGGAGTCTATAAGATGCTAGCTCCACGCACCCGCTCGAAGCATGAATAATCTTCAATGTTCTCAACATTTCATCGATAAAACTCGCGGCCCTTATCCCGCTTTTCGACCCAAAAAACTTCGCAGGATTCAAACCCGCGAAATCACGGCTCTAGTACTAATCGCCCCGTCACTTGAACCCGAACTCCCCCCCGTGCTTCGGGGTGGCAACTAACCGTGTCAAGAGATGAATAGTTCGGTCATTTGTTTACCCGAAGTAGCCGGGGGAGGGACTGGAGGCATAGGAGCTGGGACCGAAGCCCCTTCTTGTTCTCCTAGGCTAGGCGGAGTAGGAGAGGTACTAGATGGATCCTCATTATGTGATTCACCCCTTTTACATTCACGCGCTCTTCTACCCGCCTTTTCATCGTAGTCTTGCCCTTTTCCGGGCGGCCGTAGCTTTTCCTTTCTGCGGCATCTCTCCGAAATCATAACACAATATTGGGGAGGAAAAATCTTATAACATGGCTCTATCGCACGATCTCATAGAAGGAAGAATGGTCATTTTTTCTCTAAATGTGCCCTCCGTAGCCTCTCGTTTATTAGTGTGTCGCGCAACACACCATAAATAAGACTTCTACTCGTACACGGCTCGTAGACACTTCCTAGGACCGAATCGCTTCCGATACCACTTTTGTCACGACCCGACTAAAGGCCATGACGACGGTACCCGGGGGTTAACCATCGAGCACCACTCATAATATTCGTAGTCATACTCATTCTCGTGATCATTCGTTGATAACCCGCTATAATCATAGGGAAACCATTTTCATTTGAAACATAATTATCATATATACATAAGCCCTCTGCTATCAAAATAATAATACATATATACACACGGGAAGAATCATGAGGACCATACTACCTACACATGTGTATCTACGAGCTCTCGCTACGTAGTACTAGACACAAGGATGACAAAAGATCTCGTCCTACCCAAAATAGATAAATACACAAAATCATAAGCAATGGCACCTCCGAAACAACAGAGTGCTCTCAAGTCTCGCCGATAGCTCCCGAGTCCGGGATCACCTCTGTCTACCATGGGTACGAACACGTGTCCAAAGAAAAGGACGTTAGTACGAGTATCGTACCGAGTATGTTTTAAATAAAATGAGTATAATAAAGAAATCTCGAAACATATGAAAACATAACCCGCTTAGCCTTTTTAAGAGTAAATGCATTTAAAACATATCACATACATCAACCTATCACGTATATAATTCCTCATCATTTACCCTCGTCCGGGATACTATCATACGCCACCCACTAAGGTGTCATGTCCGGCCCTCTGGCACGGTAAAAATCACGTTGTACCGCACCGCGGTTACATGTCCCGGCCATCTAGGCACAAGAAGCCACGACCCAACTAGGGGCCGCGACGAGCACCCGATACTCGTACGAGCACCCCCCCCCCTATCATATGTCTTGTTCTTATTACTGGGCGGGTCGTACGAACACCGATATTTTTTTTTCCTTAACAACATCGTCGATAATAGCATACATGTAGCATTTATAGTAATATCAACCGTACCGACATATCATACGGTGACAAAGACACCAGGTCGTGAAACATCTACTCCGTACATATCTTGCCTACGAGCTCTCTAAACACGATACATATAATTACAAAGAATCCGACTCTTTGCCGTGTCCAAATATATACATAAAAGTAGTACCCAAATGTAAGGCCCGAAACAACCGGGAGCGCCTCTCGACGTAATGCCGAAAAAGCTCCCAGGGGTCAATCCCGTCAACTCGTCGACCGCGTGGTATGAGACGGCCTCGAAGAAAATGCTAAGATGAAAGAAGGCATCAGTACGTAAGCTATGGAAATAATGGTTGTGTTGAAGCATGTTAACATACGAACAATAACAAATACGTGGGACCAAGGATCATATAACGAGATAAAAGTGGATAATCTATACCGCTTAGGTTCTTTCTGTGCGATGTCATGCTTGCTTATTATATACTTTTGTTCAAAACATATCGTGTCATATACATGTGAAAATAACAAGTCATGTCGCCGAAATACGTCTGCTTGCTACGTGTGTCCGCGTCCTGGCATCCCCGCGTCCGGACGGAATTACGCTAGGCCGACTGTGGGCAACGCGTCTATAGCGCAACATGTATCCATTCCCCAAAATTCCCCATTTTCTCATATACATATCATATACATGTCATATACATATCATATAAGCGATGCATAAGAACCCAAAGAAAGCCGCGTGTCTATCTAAGCATTTGGCGTTCGTAGCCCCCGATTACCTGCATCGAATAACTACGGCCGCTTCCGTCTCACCTTGAAAGAACAAACATTATAAGACGAGACTAGCAATGAATAGCAACACACAAGAAAACTTAAAAACAGATTATAAAGTTTCAATAAAATGTTGATGGGAATCCGCATGCACGTATATCGAGACTCGAGTGACAAACAGCGAAAACACGGTCATTATGTCCCATCGGGTCATCCACGAAGGTTTCAAGACATTTCAATTTCATTTCCAAAGGTTTCTATCGTTTGAACATCATTTTACCTTAAAGCACAAGTTTTGGGTTCAATTCTACCGGAATTCTAATAGCGAATAAATTTAGGTGTCGTTTCCGAGGGTGTGACCTTCCCGAGGGTCGGATTTCGACCTATACTAACTAAGACATGCCATGAAGGACAGGTAGGCTTCACATACCTTACGCTTTGTACATCGTCTCCAAAC
>NW_026719062.1:0-12320 GCF_029784015.1 Lycium ferocissimum | reverse complement strand
ACACCTACATGGTCGGGCGGCTTATACATATATGCATACATGATATGATGATGATTATGAAAGTAAACCGGCGTGCATTATTTCTTTTTATGATTCACGATCGATTCTGGTTGCTCCTCATTTGATGCTTCCCTATTTCATTGATGTGTTATTATTTTGATGATGCCTTACATACTCAGTACAATGTTCGTACTCATAGGAGCTATTAGCTGATTGAGAGCACTCCACTGCTTCGGAGGTGCCATTGATTTATTCTTTTGGTATATACATGTTTTGGGCACGACGGGGTCCTGTCCCGTCTATATGTCTAGTACTCTAGTAGAGGCTCGTAGATGCGCAGTTGTGGGTAGTATGGTCTTACGATTTCTAATCGTATATATATATATATATATATATATATATATATATATATATATATATATATATTTGCGAAAGGGTTCATGTATATAATGTGAATATGTTTCAAATGATAATAGTTTTCCATGATTATGTGCATAAGAAGTATGAATGAAAGCAGATGAGTAATAGAATGAGAGGTGCTCGGTGGTTAGCTCCGGGGCCCGTCATGGCCCTAGTCGGGTCGTACAATATAACTACACCATAACACTTCAAACAAGTTTCAAATATCATCAAGTTCACATTCAGGAAGTGCGAAGTAAAAAATACCCTTACTATCAAGATATGGTCAATCAAAAATTCAAGAGTTAGCTTAAAAAAAAAATCGGAGTGTTACACGGCAGCTTTTGATCGAGTGACTGGTACCAGCAGATCGACCCCTGTCTATAAGAGAAAACAACTCAAAAGCTCCCAAGTTAGCGTTAGATTTAAGCACGAAACACAAAATATCACGTTGTTTGCAGTTTATAGCATACAGAATCATATATTTTATTTCAACTCTTGACTGATTCATATTCCAAGGGTATTTTGGTCTTTTTATTTTTTGGGTTTGTTTTGGGATATTGACTCTTTGGTAAGTGGTTTGTATGGTTGATTTGCTTCTACCCATCCTGTACTAAGGGGAATTTAAATCTTTTATTATAAAAGGACCGAGTCTTAAATAGACTGCCTATGTATCCCACTAAAGGGAAATCAGGTCCATTCGTAGTTCAGGCATATACAGAAAAGGTTTTTTTTCATATGCTACCCAAAACTTAGTTTTTCTACATTGACCAGGCCTTATGTAGGCTTTCCACGTATCCCCAACGGGACGTCAGGTCGGCGTGGTTCCATTCACATAAAAAGGGAAGGGGATACTCTATCTTATTGAAAGCAGTAAAGGGATACTCATATTTTTCTACCCAACCATACTAAGCAAGTCTTCATTTGTCTTTTCCATCTTCATCTTCTATCCTTGTCTTCCTGCGACAATCCAAACATGGCCTTCATTCACGAGACGTTCTAGCTCTAGCTTGAGATTCACACACTCTTCAATGTCGTGGCCGGGGCGACCATGGTGATATACGCAAATTCTTTCTTCTGAGGATTTTGGGTGACCCTGGTAGGTTTGTGGCACTGCCCTTATCTTCTTCACGCTGCATAGTAAGGAGTGAATCCTGGCGTATGACTCCTCAAATTTGGAAAAGTCGTTTCTCCAGAACCT
The DNA here is from genome assembly GCF_029784015.1 of Lycium ferocissimum. Lineage (NCBI taxonomy): Eukaryota > Viridiplantae > Streptophyta > Magnoliopsida > Solanales > Solanaceae > Lycium > Lycium ferocissimum. The sequence goes on along the minus strand of NW_026719062.1, from coordinate 10,720 downwards.
GACCTTTGATATCCTTTCTAGGTGATTTCTTCTTTGGTCATGAGTCAGGAAAGAGTGGGGCCCCCACAGTTGGCTAATTCTCCCTTGATCAATCCATTGAATAAGCTTTCTTTCTAATGCTACACACTCATTAGTGGTATGACATGATTGACCTCGGTGGTAGAGGAATTTTCTGTAACGCAAAAAAGGAGCGCATAGTGGTAACAGGTTTGGGCTTTGTGCGTACACCCCAATGTTCCCCAAAGTTTCCAAGAGTTCTTGTTTTGACAATTCTACTGGTGCACCACAATTGTGTGATCTTGTTCCTTTGAGAACAATTGTGCATGAAACAAGAGGCTCCTCGAGTTGAGAGTCGCGTGGGTCTCCATAAGCTTTCAGGTTAGGGATAAGTAGCTCATCTTCGGCATATAGTATGGGGTCAAGCCCTTTTTGTTGGCTGAGTGGGACATAACTCCCAAGTGGTGCTTCAGGCGTCTTTCTCCATTTTACCTGGTTGGCAGGGTGTTGCTTTGTTAGTTCCTCAACATAAGCCAGGAGAGTTTCTGCTTTTTTCATTTTCTTATTGGCCGCCTTAGTAGTTTGTATAGCTTCTTTCATTCTAGAAGTAGCTAAGGCCATTCTTTCATCCCATTGTCGATTTTTCTCACTTGCTACTTTTGTGCCCTCGTCGTTACTGACTAGGTTGATGTAAGGCGAGGTTGCACTTATACTCTTTGGATTCTCCATTTCCTATTAACAAATCAACCTTTTAAAAGTGGATCTAAATTGTTTTGATGGTTATTTTCCTTGGTTTTTCTTTTGGGTAGTGGCCGGAATGTGGACCAATCAAGAATTTTGACAATATATATGATTTTCACACAAAGCAGTTATATCAAGTAAGCATTTAGGCACTATATAATTCGCTTTCCTATACCTCGTTGCTCTAAGGCTACTAGCGTATAAAGCAAAATTGTGCCATATGTAAAACAAATGTATTGTTCCCAAAGATAAAATCCCCGTGCTTTTCATTAATGATATTTTCCCAAGTGGTATTACAAGGCTTTTAAAGTAAATGCAATAATCAAGAAAAGTCCACTTCACGAACAGAAATCTGCTCTCTATCATCTCGTCCCTTCTTGGCCCTCTGAAGGGTAGTCTGAATGGCCACATGTGCTGGCATCAATGTTGTCCCTATCCATTGACCCCTCTGATCGTTAGTAAATGATGTCCCCGTGTCTATGGCTCCTTTGACAAATGTTTCAAGCCATTCCAAATTCTTCAATGAAGCATCTGCCTTCGCTCTGTCAAGCTCTTAATTATCTTTTGATCATATTCTATCTTTGCTTGACGATCCATTTCTCTTCCTTCCATTCGCTGTTTTATTCTCCTAACTTAGATTGCATTCACGGCTTCCCTATCCTTGGGAAATTTGTACAGATATGGTCCTGGAGTGGCAGTATCAGCTAACTCAACCCTAAGCCACTCATAGTAATTTTCATCATGGCTTGGATTGTTTGGATCCTTATCCAACTTACATTCCCTTATGACATTCTTCCAATCTTTCTGAGCATCTTTTATTCCCTCGATTCGACCTTCTTCATAATCTCGTATAAACTCTCCCATATTACCCACATTCGGAATAACCTGTCTCATACCAAACTGTCTAAGAATTCTCAATGATACGTAGGGTCTGATTCCCCTAATGCCCATAAGTGGTAGATATGGCTGTCTACGACTCTTAACACAGATAGTCTTGGAGTGAAAATTAGGTACCCTCCACCTGATATGTTCTTCTCTCAGTCTGGAAAAGATGTGAGCCCATCCATTTTTATTCTGAACCCCACAAGGCATAACAGCGATTCCCAAGTCATCCTCTCGAAAATTTTGGATCTCAGCGGGTAGGTAAGCCATTCCCATCCAAATGCTTAAGTATCTACCATTGGACTAAAAGGTTGCAACCTTGGAAGTAGTAATAATGGTCGCCGCATTTTCCCAAAGCCCAGTATATATCTGACAGGATAATGGGGATGATGTCAAAATATTTGGTAATTCCTTTGTTGTGACTCCCCTAAGAACAGCATGGGAAACAAAGACAACCCGGGTGTCAATAGCTAGGGAAGAATTTTGTGAAAATACCATGGTCCTCAATAGGCAAGTGATAAAGGCTATTGTTTGATTGGCTTCCCAGGATTGAGGTGAGGAAAAATCAAGGATGTGGTTCTCATACCCCTGTTTGGATGAATACCTCCCATATAACTCTCTAAAGGCTATAGTGGGTCCCTACGCCCAATCGACTTTGTTGATAGCAAATATGTCTTTGATTTCTTTTGGAGTGGGTTTGTGAGGGGTCAGGATATTTTGAGCTAATTTCTTTTTGGATCTAATAGCACTTCCTACACTTTCCAGGACACCTTTAATTTCTTCTAAAGTGGGAGTCATTTCTATCTCTCCAAATCTGAACACCATTCTGCCGTTGTCCCAATAACCGGCAATGATCTCTAGCAAACCAGAATTCCCTGTCATATCCATTAATGAAGGCAGATGCCCTACACAACTCTTAATTTCTTTCTTTTGATCATTAGTCAAATCTTTCCACCATATCGCTAAACCTGGTGGCGGACCCACAACCATATCAAACTGCACATCATGAGGCATCTGCAAGACAAAATACTGTTAGTTCCCCGCCCCCAGGAACAACAATTTATTTCACACTTGGCACAATAATGCTTTCAATTAGCAAATAGTGGGATGTAGTGCCTTCCGGTTTTACACCATCTGAATACAGTAAGGTGTCTTTCCTGTCCGATTCAGGTTGGTCTGAGATACCCAAATCGGTGTATGGTCAGTATGCGCTATATCATTAGGGATTTAGTTTCGCTCTATGCTAATTATTCTAGAGTAGTTTTCAAGCGAATGACACAGGTTACCCAAGCGGACAAGCTAGGGGTGGGCTCTCTAAGGCTGTGGGATGACCGCATGCCCACTCGACCTTAGAGACCTCCAAAGAATATATTAAATATTTTTTAGTGAAGGTATGACCGCAGCTCATCCCGCGTCGTCACCCTTAGAAAAAATATAAAATAAATGCCAGGAGTGGCGGAGTATGCATGCATGAATGACAGTTATATTTTGCGAAAATTTAAACACACAAATAATTTATGTCATTTAAACAATTTATATCATACAAACACACAAAACAATTGGAACCCTTATGGTTAGAACCTTAGATTGTCCCCAGCAGAGTCGCCATCTGTAGCGAGCGTTGAGAATTTTAAGTTTAACCGGCTCGCACATATCTCATAAAAGGAGGGAGGTGTCCCAGGGAAGTACCATTGTGAATCGTACCGAGAAAGTCGAAAAACCCGCCAACCACTTAATGGTGCTCTAAAGGATACATTTTAGAGTCTCCACCTAATTTTTAGGAAATTAGGAAAACCAGTTCGAAAATGGTTCATTTAAAACTTTTATTTAAAAGAAATCTAATCTACCAAAGTCTGGGTAAGGGTTTTGGTGATCCCCCAGGGAAGGTGTTAGGCACCCCGGTATTAAAGATCCGCTCAATCGTGGTTTACCTATGGGTTCTAATAGTGTGCCTTATGATTATAAATTAGTTTTTGACAAAAATTGTTTAAGTCTAGATTTCCGCAATAAGAGAGTGTCATTTACATGCAAAAAAAAAAATACATTTTTTTAAGAAATTGTCGAAGTATAGCTTTGCTCAAAATTGAGCACGGTTGTCGGACTTGAACACCTAGGCCAATACCCGAAGGCTCTTAGCCTAGGTAGTACTCTACGTAAGTCCACCCAAAAAGGTTTTTTTATTTTTTTTATTTTAAAAAAGAGTGTTTTGAAAATAGTTTTATAAAATAGTTTGGCATACTATAGTATTCGTATATAAATCGTAATCCACTTAATTAATATTATCCAATTTTATACAGGTTTTAATCCATTTTTTTTTTATAAATTTTATAAAAATTTTGCACAAGTCTCAATTTTATTAAATCAATCCAGAAAGGTCCAAAACAGTATGCATCAGTCCAGCCCCAGAAGTTCCAGAAATGTCAACTTAAGTCCACAGGTTTTTCGAAATCAGGCATATTTAGTCCTTTGATAGTCCAAAACAGTTCAGTTTAGATTTTATGCCACACTTAGGTTAATTAGTTAATGAAAATCATTTTAGGCAACTCTAATGAATGGTTTAATCATATGGGTTCCAATATGAAATTTAAAGCTCATATAATCACAATTTAAACGCACCAATATAAAGTTTGAGGGACTTGGGCCGACCAAGCCCAAGAGAAGAAGTAAAAATACAATTTTAAGTCCAACGTATGCTCCATATGCACTGCCTGTTCGTGTTTGAGGTTGACTCGATCTAGGAAAGTTGGTGGGCCTCGTGGGAGCCCACCAACGGGTTTTGGGTAGACAAGAAATCAAAGGTGTACATGACATTAGAATACATCCACAAATCAAACTAAGTGCAATAATTAAAAGGCTAAAATAACTATTACAATGTAAAAAAAATGAATCGCAACTTTATCGGGCCTGGCCCATTAATAACAACCAACAACATTAACTAATCGATGTGGCCCAAACATGCAGAAGGCCCAAAGTAGGTAATGACAGTAACTCAGGTATGAGTGATGCAAGTAATTAGCAAAAACAACAAATGACAGACCCACATTCTTTTCTCTCTCAAAACCTTTCTAAGTGTTAAAGCTGTAGTATACGTAATTGTTACACCTCGAAAAAATTTTCCGTTGATGCACAGTGAATAGGCTAAAGAGAAATATGAAGTATACGATGTTTCAATAAGTAAGACATAGCAATTGATGATTCTAAATGAGATTCGAAAGACATTCGATGTTAGATAAGAAAGTTGCCAAGAAAAGGCTATGTAAGCGATAAGTTCGGAAAGGCTTTATGAGTAGTAAGTTGATGACAACTTAATGATGTGTTGGGGAAGATTTATGACACCCCTTGGGTTGCTAATGAAGTGATAAACAAGTGCTAAGAAGGTTCCATAAGGATTGGAGATCAAACGAGATGACGGGATCAAACTTGGTGGAACTGTGAGTTCCACGGCCAGATCCACGGCCAGCATTGCATTCCACGGACCGTGGATGGGTCCGTGGAACTGCCCGCGAGAGAGAGCGAGGCTGGCTGGTCGTGAACCACGACCAGCTCCACGGACAACACTTGGTTCCACGGACCGTGGAACGGTCCGTGGAACACCCGACGGCCGAAATGTTTTAAGTGTTTAAATGAGTTCCCAACTTCATTATTTCATTTCCAACCTCTCTCTACTTCTCTCTAAGACCTCTAGGGTTCCATGTATGTTTCATGAACAAGGAATCAAAGGTGATTATCATCAAACCAAGTGAATCAAAGTAAGGGAAACCATTAAAGTTCATCAAAAAGCAAGAAATCCAAGTGAAGGAAAATCTAGGGTTTGGCTCAAGTGAGGTTCATGCAACCAAGGTTCAATCCTACACCATTCAAGGTGAGTTTTATGATGTTTCCATGTTATATAAAGTGTTTAGAAGATGAAACACTTGGATTACGAAGAATATAAGTAATGGGTCATGAATGTGTGAATAGTAGCACTTTTGAGTAAACGTTTGGAACGAGTTATGATTCTTGATGCTTTACGAATATGATCATGTTATAAATGATATTGAGAGTATGGAGATCGACATTGTATATGAATGAACGTATGGTCGAGTGATGTCTATGAACATAGATAAAGTGAAGAAAATTGTGAAGTAAGAATAAGGTAGATGACTAGAAGCTATTATGATGATAATATGAATGTTATTATTGATGTTTGGGAGTTGATATGTAATACGAGGAAAGTCGTATAAATAAAGGAGATCTTTGTCCGATTTTCTCTAGAATTAGTCATGAGTGCTAATCTTTTATAACTCGCATTTTATGCGTATTCGGAAAAGTCGAAAATACTTCGGAATGTTAAGAAATAAGGCTTCGCATTTTATGCGTATTCTAGTGCGAGTTCACGATGTAGAAGCTGAACCGCCGACCTTTCAGTCGGTCCCTGTAGTGAATGAATTTCCTGATGTATTCCCGGAAGAGCTTCCAGGCCTTCCTCCCGAGCGGGAGATTGATTTTGCTATTGATGTGTTGCCGGACACTAAGCCTATATCTATCCTCCATAGAATGGCTCCCGCGGGAACCCGAAAGAGTTGAAAGAAGAGCTTAAAAGATTTGCTCGATAAAGGCTTTATTAGGCCTAGCTCATCCCGTAGGAGCACCCGTATTATTTGTTCGAAAGAAAGATGGCTCTTTAAGGTTGTGCATTGACTATCGGCAATTGAATAAGGTGACGATTAAGAATAAATATCCTCTTCCGAGGATTGATGACTTATTTGATCAATTACAAGGTGCCCAATGGTTTTCTAAGATAGATTTGAGATCCGGATATCATCAAGTGAGAGTTAGGGAGAAAGATATTCCCAAAACAGCTTTCAGGACAAGATATGGCCATTTCGAGTTCCGGTAATGTCATTTGGGCTAACTAATGCACGCGTAGTGTTTATGGATTTGATGAATGATATGTTCAGGCCCTTTCTAGATTTGTTCGTGATTGTGTTCATCGATGACATTTTGGTGTATTCTAGATCCGAGGCAGAACATGCGGATCATTTGCGTACTATCCTCAGAGTTCTTCAGACTCAAGAATTATTTGCAAAATTTTCTAAGTGCGAGTTCTGGTTGAACTCAGTGGCATTTCTTGGGCACATTGTTTCAGCCGATGGAATTCGGGTAGATAACCAAAAGATTGAGGCCGTAAAGACTTGGCCAAGGCCTACAACTCCTACGGAGGTACGTAGCTTTCTGGGCTTAGCAGGGTATTACCGAAGATTTGTTGAAGGCTTTTCTTCTATTTCTCGCCCCCACTTACAAAGTGACTCGTAAATCGGCAAAGTTTTAATGGACGGATGCTTGTGAGCGTGGCTTCCAAGTGCTAAAAGATAGATTGACTTCGCACCGTCTTGACACTTCCGGAGAGGATTGGAAGGTTATGTTGTTTATTGCGACACTTCAGGCGTTGGGCTAGGCTGTGTATTAATGCAGCATGGCAAGGTAATTGCTTACGCCTCGAGGCAATTGAGAAAGTATGAAAAGAATTATCCAACCCATGATCTTGAATTGGTCACAGCAGTGATTCATGCATTAAAGATATGGAGGCATTATTTATATGGTGTTCATGTAGACGTTTACACGGATCACAAAAGCCTTCAGTATATTTTCAAGCAAAAAGAGTTGAATTTGCGGCAGCGACGATGGTTAGAATTGTTAAAGGATTATGATGTTGATATTCTATATCACCCGGAAAGGCAAACGTGGTGGCTGACGCCCTTAGCCGCATCTATGGGAAGCTTATGTGATGTGCAATCGGAAAACGAGAAATGACTTGTGAGCTCCGGCTGACTAGCTAGCCTAGGAGTCGAGTAGTGGACTCGGTAGCAGGGGAACTACCCTTTAGAATTTAGCGATCTCGTCGCTAGTAGTAGAAGTGAAGGAGCGATAATATGAAGATCCCATGTTAGTGCAATTCAGAGATACACTCCCTCAGAAAGAGGAGTCATCATTTGAGATTACAGGAGACGGAGTTCTCCGATGTCGGGGCAGGTTATGTGTTCCGAATGTGGTAGGATTGCGCCACCAAATATTGAGAGAAGCTCATTGTTCCCGTTATTCTATCCACCCCGGAGCGACAAAGATGTATAATGATCTTAAATCCATGTATTGGTGGAATGGGATGAAGACGGATATAGCGAATTTGTAGCTCTATGTCCCAATTGTCAACAAGTGAAAATAGAGCACCAAAAGCCGGGCGGATTGTTACAGGCTATAGAAATTCCAACTTGGAAATGGGAAGTGATTAACATGGACTTTATCACAGGTTTACCCCGTTCTCGGCGTAAGTATGATTCCATATGGGTGATTGTGGATAGACTCACCAAGTCAGCTCATTTCTTGCCAGTCAGAACGACATATGTAGCAGAGGATTATGCAAAGCTCTATGTTAAAGAGATAGTGCGACTTCATGGTGTTCTAGTATCTATTATCTCCGATAGAGGTACTCAGTTTTCGGCAAATTTACGGAAGTCCTTCCAAGAGGGCTTAGGGACTCGAGTGAGCCTTAGCACGGCATTTCATCCACGGAGGCGATGGACAAGTCGAACGTCCATTCAAACCCTTGAGGATATGTTGCGAGCATGTATGATAGATTTTGGAGGAAATTGGGATGATCATTGCCGCTCATTGAATTTGCTTATAATAATAGCTATCATTCTAGCATTCAAATGGCACCGTATGAAGCCTTGTATGGGCGAAAGTGTAGATCCCCGATTGGGTGGTTTGAAACAGAGAGGCTAAATTGATAGGACTGTTTTGGTCCAACAAGCCATAGAGAAAGTCAAGCTTATACAAGAACGATTGTTAGCAGCCCAAAGTCGTCAAAAATCCTATGCGGATAATCGTCGAAGGGACCTAGAGTTCCAAGTCAAAGATTGGGTGTTCTTGAAAGTGTCGCCGATGAAAGGCGTTATGAGATTTGGCAAAAAGGGGAAGCTTAGTCCCGGTATATTGGGCCTTATGAAATTGTGCGCAAAGTAGGCCAAGTAGCTTACGAATTAGATTTACCTCTGATTTGGAGTCGCTCATCTAGTGTTCCATGTCTCGATGAAATGTATTGGAGATCCTACTAGGATCGTCCCATTAAATGATGTTCAAGTAACGAAAGTTAGCTTATGATGAAAAACCCATTGCCATACTAGATAGACAAGTACGGAGGCTTAGAAACAAAAAAGTGGCCTCAGTTAAAGTTTTGTGGAGAAATAATAATCGAGAAGAAATGACATGGGAAGCGGAAGAGAGCATGAAATCCAAATATCCGCACCTATTTCAGCCCCCAGAAGAGGGCCAAGATGAGACGTCAACATCATAAGGTATGCACGCTTTCCTTTTATGTATTTGGGTCGTGTGTGGCCAAATTATATTGCTATTAGGTTATGGCCCTGTGTGGCATTGATATTATGGGTTGTTGTGACAGTGGCGGTAGTGCCGTATTATGGGGAAACTCGGCGAAATTCTTATAAAATCCCCGAGTGCTTAACATTCGGGGACGAATGTTCCTAAGGGGGGAGAGAATGTTACACCTCGGAAAAATTTTCCGTTGATGCACGATGAATAGGCTAAAGAGAAATATGAAGTATACGATGTTTCAATAAGTAAGACATAGCAATTGATGATTCTAAATGAGATTCAAATACATTCGATGTTAGATAAGAAAGTTGCCAAGAAAAGGCTATGTAAGCGATAAGTTCGGAAAGGCTTTATGAGTAGTAAGTTGATGACAACTTAATGATGTGTTGGGAAGAGTTATGACGCCCTTGGGTTGCTAATGAAGTGATAAACAAGTGCTAAGAAGGTTCCATAAGGATTGGAGATCAAAACGAGATGACGGGATCAAACTTGGTGGAACCGTGAGTTCCACGGCCGGATCCACGGCCAAGCATTGCATTCCACGGACCGTGGATGGGTCCGTGGAACTACCAGCGGAGAGAGAGCCGGCTGGCTGGTCGTGAACCACGACCAGCTCCATGGACACTTGGTTCCACGGACCGTGGAACACCGTGGAACACCCGACGGGCTGAAATGTTTTAAGTGTTTAAATGAGTTCCCAACTTCATTATTTCATTTCCAACCTCTCTCTACTTCTCTCTAAGACCTCTAGGGTTCCATGTATGTTTCATGAACAAGGAATCAAAGGTGATTATCATCAAACCAAGTGAATCAAAGTAAGGGAAACCATTAAAGTTCATCAAAAAGCAAGAAATCCAAGTGAAGGAAAATCTAGGGTTTGGCTCAAGTGAGGTTCATGCAACCAAGGTTCAATCCTACACCATCCAAGGTGAGTTTTATGATGTTTCCATGTTATATAAAGTGTTTAGAAGATGAAACACTTGGATTACGAAAGAATATAAGTAATGGGTCATGAATGTGTGAATAGTAGCACTTTTGAGTAAACGTTTGGAACGAGTTATGATTCTTGATGCTTTACGAATATGATCATGTTATAAATGATATTGAGAGTATGGAGATCGACATTGTATATGAATGAACGTATGGTCGAGTGATGTCTATGAACATGGATAAAGTGAAGAAAATTGTGAAGTAAGAATAAGGTAGATGACTAGAAGCTATTATGATGATAATATGAATGTTATTATTGATGTTTGGGAGTTGATATGTAATACGAGGAAAGTCGTATAAATAAAGGAGATGCTGTCCGATTTTCTCTAGAATTAGTCATGAATGCTAATGCTGTTATAACTCGCATTTTATGCGTATTCGGAAAAGTCGGAAATACTTCGGAATGTTAAGAAATAAGGCTTTGCTTGGATTTTTTTCTCAATGTGCATGTGATGTTAAGGAAATATTGACGCGGAAATATTAAGGAAGGTTAAGGGCAAAATTGAATCTTGTAAATTAGTCCCGTGAATTTCCAAGAACGATCCGTCGTCAATTGGGCTAAAAAAAAAATGGAAAATTTAGGCCCAAAGGCAAGGGGTGGCCGGCCATGCAAGGCTTGGCCAAGCCATGAAATGATCATGTGCATGATCATGTGACTATTAAAAATAAATAAGAGGCAAAGTTCATTAATTTTCTAGAAATTTCAAGACAAGGGAGAGAAGGAGAAAAACAAGAAAAC
>NW_026719061.1:0-11908 GCF_029784015.1 Lycium ferocissimum | reverse complement strand
TTCAATTCAATCTCAACATATTAATCAAGATCATTACAATTCCATTCGGAAACATATCATAACATTTCTACCACGCATACAAAATATACGAGAAAATATCGAAGCATACAAACTTTCCACCAAAACCACAATTTGTCAATTCTTCCAATCTTTAACATACAAGTTGCATGTAACACATTTCCATCGTCAAATTCATCAACCTTAATCATAATTTACACCTTAAACACTTCATTCTGAGTCATTTCATAAATTCATACTAAATCAACATAAACTTCCACATTCCATTTTCATACAACTTACATCATTTTCCTACACTTACAATACAAGGATCATAACAACACGTCTAACGTATCAAACAAAACAATTCATCATTATTTCCAATTCTTCCATATCCCACGGCCAACACATATTTTTCCAACTCAATCAAAATCATTCAACTTTCAATTCCAAAACGATTTCTACCATAACCACAACTAAATTATAACATAATTTCAACACCATTCCATGCACACACACGGCCACGTATCTACGTACACACACAAGAAACGCTTTCGATTCATAGCACTTCCATAATTTTCATTCCATTCTACATACTACAACACATGTATAAATCTTTCCATAACATGTAGAAGTATAAGAAATTCTTACCTTTCCCAACAAGTCTTCCTTGCCATAACGTCGCTTTCTCGCGAACTAATTATACCCGACTTGAAGAGCACCATGAACTTGGTAAGAATATGGGAAGATTACAATTTTTGCACCAAGATTGAAGGCTTGAAAAAATTTTTCTTTCTTTCCTTTCTCTTTTCTCTTCTCACGGCCGAATAGCCCCTTTTCTCTCTTTTTTTTTTTTTGATTTCTATTGTTTCCTTGTAATTTCTTGAATCTTCCAAGCATATCATACATATATATATATATTATGAGGCACATGACCTCTACACGCCCGCTTCGTGGTTTGGGCCTAGGCCATATGGCCGGCCACCCTCTCTTCTTGGGCCTTAATTTCATCATTTTTTTAGCCCAATTAATTACAAATCTCGTTTTGTAATTTCCGAAACAAATTTTCAAAATTCCAATTTTGCCCTTAGGCCTTTTAAATTGTTTCCACATTCAAGCTTCCATATCCGCCACACACACACATTAAGAAAAAAAATCCAAACATGGCCTCCTTTCTCATAAATCTCAATTATTGCGAATTTTCCGATTACGCAAAAAGGCGGGATATAACAAGTATGATTACGAGTATCACGAGGATCAGCGGGTTCGCTCGGCCCTAAGTAAGGGTCGGGTGCCCATCACGCCCTATCAGGTTGGGGTGTGACAGTCCACAAGAAGGGACGTCAGCACGAATAATGTACCGAGTATGTAAAGCATGAAATACAGTAAATAGGATCATACTGAAATAAGGAGTATAGAAAATTAGTACAATAACCAGAAAACCATAAGGCTTGTCTTTGAAACATAAATCATGTGTGTCAATATCATATCCAGCCCCCTATGGGACTGAGTGACATAAGTAAATAGTCATCATGTTCATATACATATAACGTGTCCCGGCTCTCGAGTGAGGGACTCAGTGAGAAATAAGTAAATAATCATCATGTACATATGCATATATATAACGTGTCCCGGCCCTCTAGTGAGGGACTCGGTGAATAGAATCATCATATGCCATCCGGCGCCATCCCCGTATCATCGTATCATCATGTCATCATATCATCATATACATATACATATAACGTGTCCCGGCCCTCTAGTGAGGGACTCGGTGAATAATGCGGTGGAGTTGTGCACGAATACGTGTCTCGGCCGGGACTAAGTGAAAGAAGTAATAACGGCACGCACGAGCAGAGTAGTGAGAAACCATATGCATATAAATCATCTTTTAAGACTCTATAGATAAGTAGACAAATCAACGCTAGAGTATCAAACAATAGTCATGTTAAATCCGTTCTAAATGCCATTAGGACTACGTTAAAGAGAATCTCAGGGGTCGTAGACATGTATCAACCAATCCGAGCCCGCCAATGAAAGTTACGGACATAACTCCTTATAGAATCCTCTACGAACGTATCGAAGCAATCCGAGCTCGTTTATGAAAGTTAGGGACATTATTTAACATAGAATCCTTTAGGAACAAGAACTCTTTATGCAACATTTACTATCCAATCATACAAAAGACACAAGGGCCATAGCTCGACTATGTTGGAATGCTAACATCAAGGGTGAATAAGAATCGTAGACATGCTCGGATCTTATGAATAGAGTTACCCCAAAGGCTCGTATCATATCTTACTTACATCTAAGACATGCCAAAAGAAAGAAAGGATAGACTTTACATACCTCGTCCGACCCTAAGCTAATCCGAACTTAAGTCTCGGGCTTCCCAAGATCTACAATGTCATTAGATACTAAACATTAGTTATAGGTACTTAGGAATTCAATCACAAGCTAGCACCTTATTTACGAGAAATTAGGGCAGATTTCCTTTATAAATTCAACAAACCCGAGAATTCAACTCGGCTCCAAATCATCAACAACAATACCAACCACCATATTAACAACATCAACAATTAATTCAAAACGTATTCTAACGTTAGTAACTCTTTTCTACATAATTCGACGACATTTCAGTTACATTCAAATCAACCGCACACAATCAAACCAACACCAATGGTCACACGTTCAAGTACTAATCCGAGACCATTCAAACAAGACTCGAGAACACTTCAACCAATCCACACAATATTCAAAAGCCCAACCAACCTACAACATAACCCAAAACCTCCAAACTCAATAAGAACAACAACAACACATTCCTCTCTTCCAAGTTCATGAACTATACCAACAATCCACACGTTAACAACTTCATTCTCATAAATACAAGAAACTATATTAAAATCACATTAGCTTCTAAAACGGCCCACAAACGATTACAACTTCAACTTGAATCATTAAATCTTCATTTTTACTATAGAATCCACAACAACAACAACCAAAGATACTAAATATATTTTGTTCATCATGTCATACAAAACAGCCCACATACGGCTATCACCCAACACACAAAATTTCATGAATTCCATCCATTTCTACACACTACAACACGCATAAACCTTCCATGACACATGTAAAAGGAGATTAAACCTTACCTTTATCACTTAGTTCCTCAACTTGGCTAGGGTTTGAGAATTGCAAGAACGAATGCTTTGCTTGCTCCAACAACTACTTCACGTTACTAAGGACCTTCCAATTGGTTGGAATACTAGAAGAAAATTATTTTTTGATCACTTCTCATGGACATCAAATTCGGCCAGCCATGGCCGAATGGTTCTCCATTCTTCTCCAAGTTTCTTGAGTTGAATGTGATGAATTTTTGTCTTGCCTTGTCATCACTTGTCTATGTATATATATCTCCTACAAATACAAGGTGGACACATGCCCCCCCCCCCCCCCATGGCTTAAGGCAATCAAAATTAGCCAAGCCATGGGTGGGAGCCCACACGACCCACACGGCCACTTGGCCACTTGTGGCTTTTTCATGAAATATTTTTTTCAACTTCTAGCCCCTAATTTTCCTCAATATTTCCATCCAATAAAATTCATAAGCAACTTGTGCATTAAACAAAATCGGAAATAGCCTTGTCCTTAACTTATTGCAACTAGCTCAAAATATTCCAATGTACACAATACGGGATATAACAGGAATATCGTTCAATTTCTTTTCTTCCCTACGAATTATTTTCAGTCCAGTATCAAAAGATACTCTTTAGTTACTCTATTCATTTGCTGACTTGCCTTCAAAGTTTGTTAATATTATTCCCACAACAATTCTTACTTCGACCTATCTCTATAATCCATTCACAGTGCAACATCTACCACATATTTTTTCAGTCCTTGTGCTCGTACCCAAGCTTACTCGCTTCCTCCCTTAAAGGCTTTACCTTATGGTGTTGTATTCCATTGCCATTCTCGATCGAAATTTCATCCCATAATAATCCTTTCGTCATCGCTTTTGTTCTTTCACTTATGAATCCTTTCAAGTTCCCTACTTGTCATTACCCAAAAATACTACTTCAAATCTCAAATCTTGCCTATAATAATCCCTAGGGATACTCGAAATAATAATGTACCCAACTATCTGTCCAGCCGGAATAGTACTTTTTATTCCAATAACTAATGCCCAATGTCCACTGGTAGTGTCATCTTAATCTTATCATTCCATATCATCTTGTCCCATACATTCCCATCAATCAATCTATAGCAATCATAGACGTATAATCTTCGCGATCTCCTAAATCTTTGGTCCTTGTCCGTAAGTTTTTTTTTTTAAAAGAATTTTGGCAGAGTGCCCATTATATTTCTTACTATCCAAGACCTGCACGCAGCCCAAAAAATACATGCAATGCCTCACAGGGTCAAATTTATACATGCGTAACACACCTTAGCCTCACAGGGCTCTCAATATCGAATAGAAATGCAAAGATGACGAAACTTACCTCATGCGTCACAACTCGAAATATATTTGAACTTTTATGAATCGTCCTTGTATATTTCCCTAGTCACTTTCTCTTCCACTCATTGATTATACATTTCAATAATCCTTGCAACATTCTTACCATATCTGACTTATAATCCTTTTTACCAATACTTACCTCTGTACTGATCCCTTCAACTTATATTATCCCTGCAATCCCAATATCATCATTCAGTCCCTTTGCCACTACCATTCTTCCACTGAAATCAAGGGTTAATGAAGGAATTTCACTTCCTATGACTTGGCTCTTATCGCACGACCTTAGATATGAAAGAAGGGTAACCATCCTAGATGCCCTGTAGCTTCCTGTTTATAAATGTGGCGCACAACAAACCATAAACAAGACTCTACTGGACACGACTTTGCAGACAACTCCTAGGATGAACTGCTTTGATACCAATTCTGTCACGACCCAAATCGGAGGGCCGCGACTATCACCCAAGAACCTACTCGACTGAGTGCTATACTACTATTGCATCCAGGAGTCACAACTTTTTGTGAACCTTTAATCTATGAAATAACGCTTTCGTCAGGTAAAAAAAAACTTTTTAATAAAACTCTTTCGTCAAATCAGGGACTTCTCCCTTAACGTTAATTCAAAGAAAACCTTTAATCATAATAAAATCTTTAAAAAAAAATCATAAAAACACATCGACCTATATAGTCACTTTACACAACTGTCGACATATCGACGCACTATCCACAGGACACTGTCTGCAAAAGTCTCTAACTTACACGAGATACCATAACATAAGTACTCTGACTCGGCAACACTCCGAACTGAGATGGATCTCACCAGCCCAGCTGATAGCTTAGGAACGTCCTATAGCCAATGTTTTCTACTCATCTATATACACACACGCGTGGCATGAAATGCAGCCCTCGAAGAAAGGGGGTCAGTACGAATAGTGTACTGAGTATGTAAGGCATGAATAACAACATAATATGAATATAGAACATAACAGGGGATAAAGATGACCTGTACATTTGATTCCCTCTTAAGGTGGATACCATACATGCAACTTTAACCCTTTTAAATCAATATGTACATAAAATCATGGAAAACATCTGAGACATTTCAATGAATATGCAAAGATAAATAAATCATTATAGCCATACCAACAAAACACTTATATCTATAGAAATGCCACAACATAGGCCACATCGTCACCCCTAAAAACATCACAACATAGGCCACATCGTCACCCCTAAAACATCACAACATAGGCCACAGCGTCACCCCCTGTCAACTGTGCCTTATATATATAAACATCATATCATAGGCCACAGCGTCACCCGCTGTCAACTGTGCCTTATACATATAAATATCACATCATATGCCACAGCGTCACCCCATGTCAACTAGGCCTTATGTATATAAACATCACATCATAGGCCACAGCGTCACCCCCTGTCAATTGTGTCTTATATATGTAAACATCACATCATAGGCCACAGCGTCACCCCCAGACAATTGTGTCTTATATATATAAACATCACATCATAGGCCACAACGTCACCCCTTGTCAACTGTGCCTTATATATATAAACATCACATCATAAGAATGAGTGCAGTGCAATAACAAAATGAATTAATAGAACATGGTAATGTCACAAAATAGCGTTGCACACATATTATACTCATAGCATGCATGAGGGTTCAAACATAAGCTACTACTTTAGCGGAGTGACGTAAGGTCGGTAATCTCTGATTTATATTATGGAACAACCATCATCGCTATGTCTCACCTTGAAGGAACAAGTAACATAAGGTGAGATCAACAATAATGAATAAAATCGAGGAAATCATGAAATAAGCTCAATAATCTCATAAAAGCATTGATCTCATAACTTGAGACTTTTAACCATAAAATCATCATCATCATAATCATCATAGAAAAAAAAACATATTCATTGCTGTTATCATACGAGCTCACAGAATCATAAATCTCTGGTTTGGAAAATACGGGCATTTTGGAAAACATTTATGGACTATCGGGAGAGGGATCATGCCTTGGAGTCATAAACTTCTATCTTTTGAAATCAAAGAAGTTATGGAAGCGTTTATGAAATCGTACCATAGGGATCATCCCTTTGAAAGAAAGGGACGAGCCTTAACATACCTGATTGATCTCCTATGAATTAACGCTTGTTCTCCCGAACTTGCAAATCTACACTCAAGAGAAATTATACTACCATTAGACTTATCGTCGTATGCCTAGCTCAAGTCCTTAAACCAAACTCCTTTAGAATCTGCCAAAATTCAGGCAACATCTCCCCTGTTTATATTCCTAGCCCGAAATCGCAATCCAGCAACCAACAACAACAACAACAACAACAACAACAATACCAACATCAACAACAATATTATCAATACCAATATATTCCATAAAACATCCCACATGATGTTTTTTAATATACAACAACAATATACACTTCCTTTCCTCCCAATCAAGGAGTATAATCTCATCAACACACCAACAACATTAGATACCATCTCTATACATGTAAATCAGCCCAGCCACACGGTCACAACATGCTCAAAATAGTCCATAAACACAACAACTACAATACGACACTTTATGACCTTTCTTCCATAACTATTTTCACTTTTAAGACTTGCTAAACCTTCAAATCAACCCAAAATAAGAGAGATAGGATAAAGAACATACCTTATACTTGAATAAATTTAGTCACACAACTTTCTTCAAGACCAAACTTACCACAACATCAAGTAGAAGCAAGAACAATCACCTTTCATTGACTAGTTTGGTGTAATATTGTTAAATTCTTGATTTAATGGGCTATAAATGTTTGGGGGTTGTGTTGGGAAGTTTCTAGGACTATTGAGAATGTAAAGTACTGAAAAAAAAATGGAGTTAATGGTTCTATTTATACCCCTCATAGGTCGGTTCCACCGACCTTCTCAAGTGGGACCCGCGAAAGTCATTTGGCAGCTTGGAGTCTTTATCATAAAATGGCCATAATTCTTGATCCCGATATCGTATGAGGGCCCACGACCTATGGTTGGAAATCTCTTTCAATTATCTACAACGTTCAATTTTTGGTGTGTTTCCAAATTCCTAACTTATAATAGCGTTTTGGCCCCTCCAAGTCAAATCATCCGAAAACGTATCCTTAAATCATCCTTTTGGAGGGCTTATGCCCATATTTGGCTTAAGAGTCTTTCTTAAGATTTGCTATACTTCCCATGTACTACTCATATCACTTTTCATATGTCCTTTATAAAACCCCGACATCTGGGCCCACCTTAACTTACGGTTACGAGGGCTATTCATCAAGTAACATTTTAGCGATTTACTCCATACGGTCTCGAATGTCATATATATATTATTCTTATACTCATATAATATAATCTTCGTCCACTAGTCCTTGTATAAATTTACTCTCCCTTGAGCTCATACTAAGCCGTCTACGGTCTCGGTAACACGAAATTTTCGGGGGTGTAACAATCAACTCGAAGACCGTCAACCGAAATGATATGGCCCATAAAAGTTGCGAGTTCGACGGTCGCATTTTGAAAATTTAGCATACAACTCACGAGCCCGAAGAATCTCAGATGATAATACACAAATGATGCGTATTGCACTTCGGTCCCAGAAAATATACTAGAATGTCATCAATGAACACTATCACAAATAGATCTAAGAAAGGCTGAACACATTATTCATCGAATTCATAAACACCGCTTGGACATTTGTCGACTCGAATGACATTACTTGAAATTCGTAATAACCATATCTAGTTACGAAAGGTTTGTCTTCGAATGTCTTTTTCTCTAACTCTCACATGATAACACGACCTCGGATCTATTTTTGGAAAACCACTTGGAACCTATGGCGATCAAACTAATCATCGATTAGGGAAGAGAGGATATTTATTCTTTATCGTCACCCTGTTCAAAAATGCTATAATTGATGCACATTCGTAAAGAATCGTCTTTCTTTCTCACAAATAAGACAGGTGCTCCCCATGGTGATGAACTGGGTCTAATGAATCCCTTCTTAAGCAAATTTTTCAATTGCGCCTTTAGCTCTTTCAATTCTACAGGAGCCATTCCATAGGGAGGAATAGATATAGGTTTGGTATCCGGCAACACATCGATAGCGAAATCAATCTCCCATTCTGGTGGTGTTATACCCCGTACTTTCAGAGAAGCATTTAGTAAATTTGAACGTAAGTATGTCGAGCTATGGCTAAGCAACATAACTTTGGATTATGAGGAACAAAGCATTATTAAGTATATTTAATGAGTGAAGGATGTATATAAGGTATACCGGAAGGTTTTATAAGGAAATGAGTGGAAAAATTTGAGTAGTACGACTTTGGAGAAAGGATGGGTAATGTTTTGTGTGAAAATTTTGGTCCAACTTGGGGGATGAATATCCCTTAGCATATGAAATGTTTTAAAGTGAAACAAAAGCCTAAAATGAAGTTAGTCGAGTCTCTTTCCTAACGCAACAAATCGCTCGTCGATAGGACATCGGAGTAGAGAAACTATGGACATTACAAGTTAAGTCGACGGAAGCAAAACAACGCTACAATAACCGGGCTGCTGCTAATGCCTTCTGATGCGCCGATCGGCGGCTAAGACGTGCACTTGCTACGGACTACTACGATAACGCCATGATGGCAGGCCGAATTTGACCCACTATTTAAGGACCAAATCTGATCCAAAACCCCATTTTTTCAGCCAAGAACTCTCGAATAATTCCCAAATCTTTTAGAAAATTCTCCCAACTTCGTCCACTAGATTTTTAACGCAAATTAAGTGAAATCCCCGAATTTAAGTTCGGACAACACATAGGCGATTATAATATCGAATTGCGGCAAAACTTGGCTTGGATTCAAGGTGATAATCGAAGATATTGTAATTCTAGTGGGTAAAAAGTTATGAATCTTTCCTTCTTATAATGAAAGTGATTTTTGTTTATCTCACAGGAGTAAAATGTTATCAATGAGCGTATAATGAATTTATGGGTCGAGAAATTGGATAAAACATAGTGTGAGATGTTTTATAGAATATTTTGGTGTTGTTAATATTGTTGTTGATGTTGGTATTGTTTTTGCCGTTGTTGGTTGCCGAATTGAGATTTTGTTGTGTGTGATATAAACAGGTACTAAATTTCGCTCCTAATTTCCCGCATTCTAATGGGATTCTAATTAAAGGCTTAAGACAAGTGTATGATAGTGAGCCTAATAATAGTATTTAATGATTTTATATGTAGATTACAAGTCAAGAGATAAGTGGGAAGGTCAACGAGCAAAGCATTCTAGGCATGTTAAGGCTAAACCTTTCTTTCATAAATATCTTCTGTCAGAAAACCTATATATGACATCTTCAATAAACTCTTTTTAAAAAGTAAAAGATTTTTTTTTGGATATTCTGGATACCCTTTGAGTTTTCATGGCTATTTGATGTTATTCATTGAGTTGACCCATCTTATGACTTTTTCCTCCAAGGGAGAGGGCAGATGACGGGCCCATAATAATAATCCAAAAAGTTTGGGAAAAAAGTTTGGGGGGGATGTTTTATGGACTTTAAATTGGGGGCTAGTGAGGTTTCCCAATGAGGATTTAGTATTAAGAGAGGTTATGTTGTATTTTGGGGACGTGGAATGTTTAGTAAAGGGGGAAGAAAAGGTTTACTTTGTTTTTTGGGGTCTAGGGACATGATTTTTAAAGGGAAAGGAACCAGGGGAAGGCATAGAATTTTGTAGAAGTTTATTATATTTGATTATAATTACCAGGGTCAAACCGCCGGGGTAGATGTAAAATTTAAATTTCAAAGGCCCAAGGGCATTCCCGGGGTTTACGCCGGTCAGTAGTTAATATTGATTGCTTGGCGGCGTATTATCGGATCAAGTAGACGATCGGCGCTTACCACCGATTAGTTGGGCGAAGTAGTATAGGATGATTAGTAAGATAAAGGCACAAGATCAGAATTAGATATGGTTAAGCATGAGAGAGTATACGTGGACATATACGGATTCTGCCGGGTACGTAAACACATGTTCGTATAACGTTTAATGATAAGGTAACTAGACTATGTAGGCATGGGTACCTAGTAAAGATCGCCAAGATGAAGAGGTATGTATACATATGCTAGATTTACCATCGGTAGTTCAGAATGCCAGTTGATTCTTATTCTCCTCATCTTTAGTATAAGGGCTATTTGCCCACCCAACCTTGTAAGCGCATGATCGGCACCCGGCACCCTACGGGAACCGAGCAACTAAACCGTAACTCACGTTTTCTGTATCTCGAAGGGCATCATGAGGCCAAGGTACTATAATGTGTAAGGCACAAGCCCAAAAGATAACACACTTACGTCTTCAAACTAATTCGAGTGAAGCCGGTAAGGCTATCCATAATAATGATACAACATAGATTAAGTCCAGATAATTATAAGATATCTAACTATGCATATCTATCTACGAGCCTCACAGGAGTACATAACATAAAGTACGGAATCAAATTCCCGCCATACCCATGCAAATGCATATGCAAACTACGCCGACTCACAAGAAACCAAGCAAATGCAGCGCCACGACTCGCCCGCCGAGCCGGTATCCTTACCGAAAGATCCGCTGCCGTATCTCAAGACCAGCAGCATGAAACGCAGCGCACCCAGCAAAGGGACATCAAGACGAGCAATGTACCGAGCATGCAAGGCGAAAAGTGCAACAAAATAGCCATATACTAAAGACGGAGGAATAAGAATCAACTCCGGCATTTCGAACTATCGATTGGATCTAGCATATGCATACATACCTCTTCATCTTCTTGCGATCTTTACTAGGTCCGTATACCCTCACCATAGTCCCGTTACCCTATCATCAAACGTTATCCGGAATACGTGTTGCGTACGTGCAACCCGATCCATATATGACACGTCCCTCTATACTCTCGCATGCTTAACTATATCTATGTACAAGACCGTGCCTTTATCTTACTAATCATCCTATACCAATCGCCCAACCCATCGTGGTAAATGCCACCGACCGGCTGCAGTCCGTGGCAATCGCGCCCGTCCGATTATCGCCCGACGGTGAGAGCGCAACCGCCCGACCGGGCCGATAACCGCGGACCGGCCGCAAGACCTTTATAATCGCCCGATCGTCGCAATCCAAAGCAGTAAATATATACATTCGCCCAACCGGTCATAGACCAAAGGTGGTAATTATAATCAACATCATAACTAAACTTCTACAAGTAATTCTATGCACTTCCCGTGGTCATCACTTAACCCGTAGGGTCTACAATCACATAAGACTTATGCTACGCCACTGTGCCATTAGTACTTCTTCCCGCTTGACTAAACATTAACCACTCCCCAAGATACAACAT
>NW_026719060.1:0-11609 GCF_029784015.1 Lycium ferocissimum | reverse complement strand
CAAATTAGACCACCCTTCCCACAAAGGCACTAAACGGATGGCCAATTCGATAGGCCGCGGTTCGTAGTTTGCCTCGGTCTGATCGGTCATAGAAGGATCGCCGCGAGAGGGGGAAATGATTCCCCCACCGGATGAAAACCGATTCTTCATCATCCATACACCTCTCGAGGCAGAGGCCGCCGCACACCGACAGCCATGGTAGAGGTTGAGAGGAGCCGCCTCAAGCAAATCTCGAATCAGATGGCGACCGTCGGGCAAAAGAATCTTAAGTCTTCCCCTTACGTTGTTACGTACACACGATCTTCCGATGACGTATATGCATCGATTAATCCAGTATTACATTGTCATATGTTACGACTTATATCGTCTTCGCCGAATCGAGGAAAACAGCAGCCGATTAAACTTCGAAGTTGTTACACCCGTCGGTGACCCCGTTATAGCTAAAGGTCATATATAGCAG
This sequence comes from Lycium ferocissimum, assembly GCF_029784015.1. Classification (NCBI taxonomy): domain Eukaryota; kingdom Viridiplantae; phylum Streptophyta; class Magnoliopsida; order Solanales; family Solanaceae; genus Lycium; species Lycium ferocissimum. The sequence goes on along the minus strand of NW_026719060.1, from coordinate 11,149 downwards.
AACCGCGTGGTTATAGTTTGTAATCGTCGTACCATGGAAGATGTGATTGAGTTAGATATGGTAGATTTTGATGTCATTACTGGCATGGATTGGTTGGCCTCTTGTTAGGCAAATCTTGATTGTAGAACGAAGATATTCCTAAGACGGCCTTCAAAACCAGATATGGTCACTTTGAATTTCGGGTAATGTCGTCGGGTTAATAACGCCTCCAAATATTCATGGATTTGATGAACAATGTATTCAGGTCTTTCTTGGATTCATTTATGATTGTATTCATCGATGATATTCTGGTATATTCTCGATCTGAGGCAGAATATGCAGATCATTTACGTACCGTTCTTAGAATTCTCCAAGCTCAAGAGTTATATTCAAAATTCTCAAAATGCAATTTTTGGTTGAATTCGGTAACTTTTCTAGGGCATATTATTTCAGCTGATGGTATTTGGATGGATACCCAGAAGATTGAAGCCGTGGAGACTTGGCCAAGACCTACAACGCCTACTAAAGTTCATAGTTTTCTAGGTTTACATGCTATTACAAAAGATTTCCAGAAGGTTTCTCTTCCATTTCAAAGACAACTAATAAAGCCGACTCTGCACAAAGAAAATTTCAATGGACGATAAGTCAGAATGCAAATAAGAGTTGAAGAATAGATTGGAAGCAAGAGTTGAAGAATGGGGACTTCGTCCTACCTCCTCGGCATTTGCAAGGATCGCAGGGCTTTGTTTTCTATTGTGATGCCTCAGGCATTGGACTAGGTTGTGTGCTGATGCAAAGATGGTAAATTGATTACTTATGCTTCACAACAGTTGCGGAAGCATGAGAAAAACTATCCAACGCATAATCTAGAGTTAGTCACGTGATCCATGTATTGAAGATATAGAGCCATTATTTATACGGATTCCATGTTGATATCTACACAGCATCCCCGAGTCTCCGTATATTTTCGGCGTGCAGAGTTAAATCGCAAAGGCAAAGGGTTGGAGCTATTGAAAGATTATGATGTTAGTTTTTTTTTTTATCATCTTGGGAAGGCGAATGTAGTAAATCGATGCTCTTAGATGCAAATCCATGGGCATTTTCGACGATGTTCCGATTGCAGAAGAGGGAGTTACTTCATGAGCTTCAACAGCTAACCAACCTAGGAGTTCGCTTGATGGACTCATTCAATACGAGTTACAATTCGTAATTCGCGCCTCATCTTTTGTAGTCGAGGCGAAAGAACGCAATATGAAGATCCCATGTTAATTCAACATAGAGATACATTTACTCAGAAGAAAAAATCACCATTTGGAATTTCGGTAGATAGAGTTCTTAGATATCAAGATAGATTATGTGTTCCCTGTTATATCCCGCATTTTGTACGTTGGAATATTCTAAGTTGGTAGCGACAAGTTAAGAACAAGGCTATTTTTTTCTCTTTCCGACTTTGTTACGAGGCATAAGTTGCTTATGATTGTATCGGTATGGAATATTAAGGAATTTGGGGTTAAAAGTGAATTATGGAAAGTTGAGCATTTCATGAAAATTAAGGGCTAAAAGTGAAATAAGGATTTCATGAAAATGGCTAAAAGAGGCCACTTGGTCGTGGGACCTAGGTGTGGTTCCCACATTATGAGTCTAAATAAAATGCATCCAAGTCATGAGTGGACCATGGACACATGGATGAATTATGTGGGCATATATTAGATAACAAGCAAGACCATAAGTCATCTTTTCCAACTCCGCAAAGTCAAGAAACATGGAGAAAAACTTACTGCCATGTTCGGCCAAGGGAGGCAAAAGTTGAGGCCCAAAAATTGACCATGAAAAATTATTTTCTTCTAGGTTTTCCACTATTTGGAGGGTCCTAAACAACATGGAGTGATTGTTGGAGTAAGCAAAGCCTTTGTTTTTGCAATTCATGACTCTGGCCAATGAAGAACAAAGTGGAAAAGGGTAAGTTTTAATCCTCTTTTCATATGCTATACATGGTTTCCAGGTATGTTGAGTGGAAAAGAATGAAATTCATGAAAAACGTGGTGTTGATGTTGTGGCCGTGTGCATGTTATGTTATGTAGGATTGATAGATTAATTTTGTTTAGCATGTTTGATTGTTGTAGTGTTTTAAGATGAATGAAAATCCTGAAGTTGGTAGTGGTGGCCGAATATGGCCACCCTTGTGTGGTTAAGAATGAATTGATTCGGTTTAGTATTTTCGTTGTCGTCGTTATGGATTTTATGATTAAAATGAGAGTTTAACGATTCAAGTTGATATTGTAATGGTTGCGGGCTGATTGGAAGCTAAAGTGAATTAAATGTAATTTCTTGTATTTATGAAGATGATGTTGTTAAAGTGTGGATTGTTGGTGTAGTTGATGAATTTGGAAGGAAGAAATGTATTGTTGATTGTTTTCTTGAACTTGGAGGGTTTTGGATTGTTTGGTGTATTGGATGGGCGATTTGAATATTTTGTGGTTTATCCGAAGTGTTCTTGAATCTTGTTTAAATGGTTTGGATTAGTACTTGAACGTATGAATATTGATGTTGGTTTGATCGCATGCGGTTGATTTGGATGAAAATGAAATATTGTCGAATTGTATAGAAAAGAGTTACTAATGTTAGAATGCGTTTTGAATTCATTATTAATCTTGTTGAATGGTTGTTGGTATTGGTTATTGTAATATTGGCCGAGTTGAATTCTCTCGGGTTGTTGAACTTATAGGGGAAATGCTGCCCAAATTTCTGTAAATAAAGTGATGGCTTGGGATTGGATTCTTAAGTGCTTATGGCTAATGTTTGGTTCTTAATGACCTTATTGTAGACTTTGAGCAGCCGAGAATTGAGTTTGGGTTAGCCTAGGAAGCAAACGAGGTATGTGAAGCTTATCCTTCTTTCCTTTTGGCATGTCCTAGACGCAAGTAAGTTGTGATATGTTATGAGCCTTGGGGGTAATTCTATTCTTAAAATCCGAACATGTTTATGATTCGTATTTGCTTCTTGATGTTGGCATCCTTAATGTGGTCAAGCTATGGACCGCATGTCTTTGATACGATTGGATTTGAAATGATGTGTATGCGGTTTGTTCCGAAATGATCTTATGTCTAAAAATGTCCGTAACTTTCATAGACAGTTTTTAACCGATTGCTTTGATTTGTTCGTAGAAAGTCCTAAAAGGAAAGTGACAAGCCGTAACTTTCCGAGGTAGACTCGGATTGGTTTGACGTATAACTATGGTCCTTTGATATATATTTATGACGTTTGATATGTTTCCGGGTGACGTCCGAAAGATGTTTGATATAACTTTTGTCCCGACTTTCAAATGACAGTCCGTTTATACTATTTCTTATTGTAGTCGAATTATAGTCCTTATGTCTTTTGTATGACTAAATTTCTAAAGTTGCATAAAAGTTTTGTTTTCAAAAGAATTTTGTTCCTAAACGATTCCGAAAACTACGAACGCCCCGTAACTTTAAAGAAAGGGCTCGATCGTTTGATATCTTCGCAAATGATTTCATGACGAGTAATGACTTTAATTTTCATAAGCGGGCCCGGATTGGCCGACGCCGTCCGTGGGTCCCGCGACTTCTATGTTTAGTTCTAACGGCCTACTTTTGAAAGAATTTAAAATGACTATCTTTCCGACCCCCGAGTATGATTACTTATTTATCCGTTGAGTCCGAAATAAGGATTGTTATGTATGTGATTTTGATACGTGACTATGGTTTCGAAGTTCTATTTTATATGTTCCCGAGTGATATTCTCTAAGAAAAATCGATTTGACTATTGTTTTGGTTTTTTGAACTAACAGCTCATTTTGATTACCCTATCAGGTCTTTATAAGTGTTTTGCATTGCATATGATTTCACACGATTCTGCTCGTGCATACTATTGTTACTTCTTTCGCCGAGTCCCGGGCCGGTATGTTATCGTGCGCACTATGTTATATTCCGAAGTATGATGTGATTCCGAAGTATGATGTGTTTTCCAAAGTATGATGTGATATGATATATGATGTGATACGGAGTATGATGTGTTCGGAGGTACACAATATTCCGAAGTATGATGTGCCGTGGCGCCCACGGAGGGGCGACCACGTTCGTCCGCCGGTCCCATTACTTTTAATCGTATATGATATGATATGATATGTGATGATCCGATGATACGATATGATATGTGATATGATATGTGATAATATGACGATATGATTTGATTTTACCGAGTCCCTCACTGAGGGTCGGGTACGGTAGACGTTTATGGTTATTATATTATATTATATTGTGATCGGGCCGTACGCCCGCATTATTATATTATATTGGATCGTGCCGTACGTCTCGCATTATTATATTATATATGGATCGAGCCGTACGTTCCCGCATTATTATATTATATATAATCGGGTCGTACATTCCCGCATTATTATATTATATATGGATCGGGCCGTACGTTCTCTTTAAGCATTATCGTATTATTTATGGATCGGACCGTACATTCCTCGGCATTCGGTTAATGTCAACTCATATGATGTGTTTGATTTTCTCGTATGTATGAGATGTAATGTTTTTCAAAAAGAAAGCGAAGCATTTTGGCATTCGGGTTTTCATAATTGTCCTTTGTATCTCTTATGTATGATTTGTATGTCGCATGCAAGCACTCGTATTCGGCTATTGTGCTCACGTTCGTACTCCTTATTCGGTATGATTTCATTTTCTCGTACTTCCGCTTTGCATACTCAAAGCATATTTTCGTACCGACCCCCTTTCTTCGAAGAAGTCATGCCGCGTAGGTACCCACGATGAGCAGATGATGTTGGGGGCAGAGATTTTTTCAAATTCGGATTGGCGAGCTCCATTTCCTCCGGAGTGCCGCCGAGTCGTAGTGTTTTTGCATGGTATCCGGAGTATGGTAGAGACTTTGCAGCATGCGTTGTCGTGTGTATGATATGTCGTTTTGTAAGCGGCTATGTAAGCCGATGTATTATTATGCATTATGCTACGAACTTCATATGTTTACAGATTTCATACGATGCTAGTTTTATTTGATTTGACAAAGATGAAAGGCATGTTTGTTTTCAAATTTTTTTTTATTATGTGCTTATGTCATGTTTTGCAGGCCCGATGATTAGAAGTATTACGAAAGTCCGCGGGTTCGCTCGGCCCTAGGTGGTTTCCGGTGCCCATCACACCCCGTTCGGATTGGCGGTGTGACAAATTTGTATCAAAGCAGTTCGTCCTAGGGTTGTCCGCAAATTCGTGTCCAAGAGAAGTCTCGTTTATAAGGTGTGACCGCACACTTATAAACGAGGCTATGGGCATTTAGGATGGTTACTCTTCTTTCACATCCGAGATCGTGCCATAGAGCCAAGTCATAGGAGATGGGACTCTTTACCCCGATTTTTGATTGCAAGCAGGGGTTAACGACATCGATAAGAAAGCGATTGACGATGTCGGAAGTTGCAAAGTACGCAGTAAGCAAAAGTATGAAAGATATATGTCGGTAAGATATCAAGTATGATCGAAATGTAAAGTTGAAGATTAAAAGGGAAAGTGAACAAGAAAGTGTAACAAAAAGTGCTTTAAGCCGGGCATACAAGGTATGTTCGTTATTTTCGCATCGTTGTTGATATCGGGAGCCCCGTGAGGTCGTGATATGATACGATATGTGTACATATGTCGTCCCGCGAGGCATCGCTGGTATTTCCTACGTACGTTTTGAGATAGTAATAGAGAGAAAACTCGCCGAAATTTTCCTTAAATAAAAAAAGAGAATGAGATATGGGTTTGTAATACGACTCGAAAGGTCGCGCCGATAGTAATAGTGAGATTAAGACAAGAGTGAGGAAAATGAAGTGCGACGAAAATGAGTGTGTTGATAAGACAGCTTGTGAGATATTACGGATAAAGTTGATCAGAAAGGGTAAAAGGTTAAGGAGTGTTACACTATGAGATCGAATATGAACAGGACAATGTGAATAACGAAGATTGTTGTGAAAATAAGTAAAGCTTAGTGAGAAGGTGGCTAAGGCTATGATGTGATTTATGTAGTTAGAGTATAAAGGCAAGTGTGAAACGGAAAGACAAGTTATGAAACGAATAAGGAAGGGTTTGAGTTAAAGATTAAGAGACGACACGAGATAATGCGCCTAGAATGTTACAAGTTGAGTAAAGGGAATTACAAGGAAAGGTTTAACCCGATATGTATCGACCTTGTTATGTTGTTCGTAAAGTAAGAAGGTTACGTACTAAAGACATGGCTTTTGTTAAGGTACCGTGTAGTAATAACAGGAGGAAATGATTTGAGAAGTCAAGAGATGAAAAGAAATATGATTGGTGATGAGATTGCATGTTATGATAGTAAAGGAAACCCCCCGAGATCCTTATAAGACCTTATGCGATTAGTTGAACATTCGAGGACGAATGTTCTAAAGGGGGGAAGGATGTTATATCCCGCATTTTGTACGTTGCAATAATCTAAGTTGGTAGGCTATTTTTTTTCTCTTTCCGACTTTGTTACGAGGCATAAGTTGCTTATGATTGTATCGGTATGGAATATTAAGGAATTTGGGGTTAAAAGTGAATTATGAAAAGTTGAGCATTTCATGAAAATTAAGGGCTAAAAGTGAAATAAGGATTTCATGAAAACGGCCAAAAGAGGCCGTCGTCGTGGACCTAGGTGGTTCCCACACATGAGTTGGCCAAATAAAATGCATCCAAGCCAGGAGTGGGCCATGGACACATGGATGAATTATGTGGGCATATATTAGATAACAAGCAAGACCATAAGTCATCTTTTCCAACTCTAGAAAGTTGAAGAAACATGGAGAAAAACTAAGGGCCATGTTCGGCCAAGGGAGGCAAAAATTGAGGCCCAAAAATTGACCATGGAAAATTAGTTTCTTCTAGGTTTTCCACTATTTGGAGGGTCCTAAACACCATGGAGTGATTGTTGGAGCAAGCAAAGCCTTTGTTTTTGCAATTCATGACTCTAGCCAATGAAGAACAAAGTGGAAAAGGGTAAGTTTTAATCCTCTTTTCATATGTTATACATGGTTTGTGTATGTTGTGGAGTGTGGAAAAGAATGAAATTCATGAAAATATGGTGTTGATGTTGTGGCCGTGTGCATGTTATGTTATGTAGGATTGATAGATTAATTTTGTTTAGCATGTTTGATTGTTGTAGTGTTTTAAGATGAATGAAAATCCTGAAGTTGGCAGGTTGGGGTGGTGGCCGAACATGGCCACCCTTGTGTGGTTAAGAATGAATCGATTCGGTTTAGTATTTTGGTTGTCGTCGTTATGGATTTTATGATTAAAATGAGAGTTTAATGATTCAAGTTGATATTGTAATGGTTGCGGGCTGATTGGAAGCTAAAGTGAATTAAATGTAATATCTTGTATTTATAAAGATGATGTTGTTAAAGGTGGATTGTTAGTGTAGTTGATGAATTTGGAAGGAAGAAATGTATTGTTGATTGTTTTCGAACTTGGAGGGTTTTGGATTGTTTGGTATATTGATGGGCTGATTTGAACATTTTGTGGTTTGTCCGAAGTATTCTTAAATCTTGTTTAAATGGTTTGGATTAGTACTTGAACGTATGAATATTGATGTTGGTTTGATCGTACGTTGATTGATTGGATGAAAATGAAATATTGTCGAATTGTATAGAAAAGAGTTACTAATGTTAGAATGCGTTTTGAATTCATTATTGATGTTGTTGGAATGGTTGTTGGTATTGTTATAATATCGGCGAGTTGAATTCTGGGGTTGTTGAACTTATAGGGGAAATGCTGCCCAAATTTCGTAAATAAAGTGATGGCTGATTGGAGTCTTAAGTGCTTATGGCTAATGTTTGGTTCTTAATGACCTTATTGTAGACTTTGAGCAAATTCTCGAGACTTGAGTTCAGGGTTATAGGAAGCAAACGAGGTATGTGAAGCTTATCCTTCTTTCCTTTTGGCATGTCCTAGACGCAAGTAAGTTGTATGTTACGAGCCTTGGGGGCACTTATTCTTAAAATCCGAACATGTTTATGATTCGTATTTGCTTCTTGATGTTGGCATCCTTAATGTGGTCAAGCTATAGACCGTATGTCTTTGATATGATTGATTTGAAATGCTATGTATTCTATTTGTTCCGAAATGATCTTATGTCTAAAAATGTCCGTAACTTTCAGTATTTAACCGGATTGCTTTGATTTGTTCGTAAAGTCATAAAAGTGAGTGACGTCAGAACTTTCCGAGGCGTATCGGATTGGTTTGACGTATAACTATGGTCCTTTGATATATATTTATGACGTTTGATATGTTTCCGGTGACGTTCGAAAGATGTTTAATATAACTTTTGTCCCGACTTTCAAATGACAAAATTTTATACTATTTCTTATTGTAGTCGAATTATGGTCCTTATGTCTTTGTATGACTAAATTTCTAAAGTTTCCCTTTAAAAGTTTTGTTTTCAAAAGAATTTGTTCCTAAACGATTCAAACTACGAACGCCCATAACTTTAAAGAAAGGGTCCTGATCGCTTTGATATCTTCGCAAATGATTTCATGATGAGTAATGACTTTAATTTTCATACAAGCCGGCCCGTGATTGGCCGACGCTCGTCCGCGGGTCCCGCGACTTTCTATGTTTGGTTCTAACGCCTACTTTTGAAAGAATTTAAAATGACTATCTTTCCGACCCCGAGTATGATTACTTATTTATCCGTTGAGTCCGAAATAAGGATTGTTATGTATGTGATTTTGATACGTGACTATGGTTCTCGGTTCTATTGATATGTTCCCGAGTGATATTCTAAGAAAATCGATTTGACTATTGTTTTGGTTTTGAACTACCGCTCATTTTGATTACCCTATTGGGTCTTTATAAGTGTTTTGTATCGCATATGATTTCACACGATTCTCGCTTTTCGTGCATACTATTGTTACTTCTTTCCGCCGAGTCCCGGCCGCAGATGTTATCGCGGCGCACTATGTTATATTCAAGTATGACGTGATTCAAGTATGATGTGTTTTCCAAAGTATGATGTGATATGATATATGATGTGATACGGAGTATGACGTGTTCCTGAGGTATACAATATTACGGGGTATGATGTGTCGGCGCTCGGGATGGAGCGGCGACGACGTTCGTCCGCACGGCTCCCATTACGGACCGTATGTGATATGATATGATATGATATGTGATGATCCGATGATACGATATGATACGTGATAATATGACGATATGATTTGATTTATCGAGTCCCTCACTGTAGGGTCGGGTACGGTATGTTTATGATTATTATATTATATTATATATGTGGATCGGCCGTACGCCTCTACATTATTATATTATATTGGATCGGGGCCGTACGTTCGCATTATATATTATATATCGATCGGGTCGTACGTTCTCAACAACATTATTATACTATATATGGATCGGGGCCGTACGTTCCCGCATTATTATATTATATACGGATCGGGCCATACGTTCCCGCATTATCGTATTATTTATGGATCGGGCCGTACGTTCTCGGCATTCTACACGTCGCCTCATATGATGTGTTTGATTTTTCGTATGTATGAGTATTTAAATGTTTTTCAAAAGAAAGCGAAGCATTTTGGCATTCTCGTTTTCATAATTGTCCTTTGTATCTCTTATGTATGATTTGTATGTCGATGTAAGCACTTTGGTATTCCGCTATCAGGCTCACGTTCGTACTCCTTATTCGGGTTATGATTTCGCTTTTTCACTTTCGCTTTGCATACTCAAGATATATTTTCAGACCGACCCCTTTCTTCGGGGTCGCTAAGCCATGCCGCAGTACCCACGGGCGAGTAGATGATGTTAAAGAGATGTTTCACTCGGATTGGCGAGTCTATTTCCGGAGGCCGCCGAGTCGAGTGTTTTGTATGGTATCTCGGAGTATGGAAGAGACTTTGCGTACAAGTACGTGTATGATATGTCAAGTTGTTTCGCTATGTGTCGTTGGTATTATTATGCATTATGCTACGAACTTCATATGTTTACAAATTTCATACGATGCTAGTTTTATTTGATTTGACAAAGACGGAAAGGCATGTTTGTTTTCAATTTTTTTTTTATTATTATGTGCTTATGTCATGTTTTGCGGCCCAAGATGATTAGAAGTATTACGAAAGTCCGTTCGCTCGCCCTAGTGGTCGGTGCCCATCACACCCTATCGGACAAGTGGTGCGACATTCCCAATGTTGCAGAGATACGCCGCTAGATATTAGAGGAAGCCCATTGTTCCCGTTATTCTATTCATCTGGGAGCAACGAAGATGTATCATGACATAAAAGTTAATCTACTGGTGGGATGGAATGAAGAAAGACATAGCAGAATTCGTAGCTCAGTGTCCTAACTGTTAATAGGTAAAGATCAAGCATCAGAAGCCTGAAGGATTACTACAAGCTATGGAGATTCCGACATGGAAATGGGAAGTGATTAATATGGACTTCATTACTGGCTTACCTCGTTCTCAGCATAAGTATGACTCGATATGGGTAATTGTAGATAAGCTCACAAAGTCGATTTTTTTTTGCCTGTCAGAACTACGTACTTAGCTGAAGATTATGCAAAGCTTTATATCAAAGAGATAGTACGACTCCATGGTGTCCCGGTGTCCATTATCTCTAATAGAGGTGCGCAATTTACAGTAAATTTCTTGAGGTCCTTCCAAGATGGTTTAGGAACTCAGGTGAGTCTTAGTATAGCATTTCACCCTCAGATTGATGGACAAGCTGAGCGCACTATTCAGACCCTCCAAGATATGTTGAGAGAGCGCGTGTTAGACTTCGGAGGCAACTGGAATTATCATTTGCCACTTATTGAGTTTGCATACAACAATAGTTATCATTCCAAGATTCGATGACACCGTATTTAAGTTTATACTGGCGAAAGCGTAGATCACCAATCGGATGGTTCGGGGGGATACTAAATTAATAGGGCCGTACTTGATCCACAAGTAATAGAGAAAGTTAAGCTTATTCAGGACATATTGTTGATAGCTCAGAGTCACTAGATGTCTTATGCAGATAATCACCGATGAAATTTAGAGTTCCAAATCAAAGACTGGGTATTCTTGAAGGTGTCACCGATAAAAGGCTTTAAAACTTGGGCGAGGACTTTGCCCCGGATCGGACTTTCAAAAATTGTAAAAT
>NW_026719059.1:0-12160 GCF_029784015.1 Lycium ferocissimum | reverse complement strand
CCCCGGATGCCCCAAAATTACAGGACGGGGCCCCCAAAGGTTCGATGTTTGGCTTGTGGCGGGGGCATAGAGAGAGTTTCCCCGCCGACGAGCGCGAGCTGGACCCAACCCACAGATGGGGCCCGGTTTTCCCCGGCGCCCACAGACAGTTCTCGACCCGAGGCCGGGGAGAGGCCGGGGGGAGACCATTTTTGGGCCAAAAAAAACCGCTTATACCCTTTGCCGGCGATGTTTTGAGTCGCCCCCGAGTGGTTTTTGGGATTGACCGTGTTTCATGAGTTTTCCCTTGATGATTCGGTTTCACATTATCGTAAATTACTCCATATGTCACATCGTATCGGGGTGAAACCCGAGCTAATTAAAACCTTGGTGTCTACTCCTATTGGTGATCCCGTGATAGCTAAGCAAGTGTATAAAGATTGTATAATTGTGATATGTGATCGCCAAACCAAAGCTGATTTAGTTGAGCTAGAAATGCTAGATTTCGATGTTATAATGGGTATGAATTGGCTGGCCTCATGTTATGCTAATGTTGATTGCCGATTGAAATTAGTTCGATTCCCGATTTAAAGAGAGCCATGCTTGAATGGAAGGAAATACGGCAGCCCCAAGGGTAGGTTTATTTCCTACCTTAAGGCGATAAAAATGATAGCTATATGGCTATATTTATCATACGAATCTAAGTCTGACACGGAGAAGCAAAGTCTCCAACTTTCCAATGCTCCGTAGTGGACTGGGTTCCGGATGTATTTCCGAGATGAACTCCTAGGCCTTCCTCCAGAGAGGGAAATTGAGTTCGATATTGATGTGTTGCCGGACACTGAACCTATTTCTATTCCTCCTTATCGAATGGCACCAACAGAATTGAAAGAGTTGAAAGCACAGTTGAAGGATTTGCTCGGAAAGGGGTTCATTAGACCCAGTTCATCACCGTGGGGAGCGCCAGTCCTATTTGTGAAAAAGAAGATGGCTCCCTACGAATGTGTATTGATTATAGACAGGCAATAAGGTACGATAAAGAAAGAGAACAAGTACCCCCTTCCAAGAATTGATGATTTATTTGATCGGCTACGGATGCCAAGTGGTTTTCTAAAATAGATTTGAGGTCGGGTTATCATCAAGTGAGGTCGAGAAGAAGATATTCCCAAGACGGGCTTTTAGGACGAGATACGGCCATTATGAATTCCGAGCGATGTCATTCGGGTTGACTAACGCTGCCGTGAAGTGTTCATGAATTTAATGAATAATGTATTCGAGCCTCTCTTGGACCTATTTGTGATAGTATTCATTGATGATATTCTCGGTGTATTCTCGCACGAATCGAACATGCATCATTTACGTATTGTTCTTGGCATTCTTCGAGCTCGAGAATTGTATGCAAAATTTTCAAAGTGCGAGTTTTGGCAAATTCTCAGTGACATTCTTGGGCCGTATTTATTTCGGATGATGGTATTAGAGTTGATACTCGAGAAAATAGAGGGGGCTGTGAAGACTTGGCAAGGCTTACGACGCCTACGGAAGTTCGTAGTTTTCGGGTTTGAGCGAGGTTATTATAGAAGATTCATGGAGGGCTTTTCCTCTATTTGAGGCCCCGTTGACTAAGCTAACCCCGAAAGTCGAAAGAAATTTCGGTGGAATGACGCTTGCGAGCGTAGCTTCCAAGAGTTGAAGGACAGGTTAACCTCAGCCCCAGTTTTAACACTTCCAAAAGGGCTGAATGGCTATGTGGTGTATTGTGATACCTCTGGTGTTGGGTAGGATGTGTATTAATGCAGCATGAAAAATTCATTGCTTATGCTTCAAGACAACTGCGAAAGCATGAAAAGAATTACCCAACTCACGATCTTGAATTGGTGTTATTATTCGTCATTGAAGATGTGGAGACACTATTTGTATGGCGTACATGTTGATATCTACACAGATCATAAGAGTCTCCAATATATTTTCAAACAGAAGGAGTTGAATCTGTGACAGCGACGGTGGTTAGAACTATTGAAAGATTATGATGTGAATATCTTGGCCACCCCGGAAAGGCAAATGTAGTAGCGGATGCGCTTAGTCGTCGATCTATGGGCAGCCTATGTGAAGTACCTTTGGAGAAGAAAGGAATAATTCATGAACTCCATCAACTAGCTAACCTTGGAGTGCGCATAATTGATTCAGGCAATGCAGGAGTTAGTGTTCATGATCCCACAATTACGTCCTTGGATGCAGAAATAAAAGAGCGCCAAAACGAGGATCCCAAATTGAAGTATTATAAAGGTGTTGTCACGACCCAACCCCGTAGGCCGTGACTAGTGCCCGAATTGGGCACCCAAACACATTCATAAATCCGAGTCGCAAACAGATGGCTTATACAGACATAAATATCAAACGTTGTCTCGAGATTATATCAATGTCGTCGCAAACATATCTCAAACACAGCCATATATATACATCGAGAGCGAGCAAGGCTATCAAATGGCGCGGCCCCAAAACATATACAAACGCAAGCCGACGAGGCCGCCCGGCGGGTGAGATCGCCCGAGACATATAACATACAAACACAATCTGTTGTGCGAATGGGCATAACCCACATACATGTCCACGTACCTCTAAACGGACAAACGGAATCATAAGACGGGACGGAGCCCCGCCCCGTGCCCACGAACAAATATATAAAAATGCAACGAACGAATAAATACCAAAATATGGCTCGGAATAAGACAAGGAGCACTCCAATCGACGAAGAGGGTGTCCCAAACGAGGTGGATCACCAAGCGTGCGTACGTACCGCGGCGTGAAACGCGGCCGAAGAAAGGGGTCGATACGAAATATGCGAGTATGCAAAGCAGAAAATGTAGTATACAAATCTGAGTCGTAACCGAAATAGAGGGGGTACGAAGAAAATAAATGCATTTCCAAAATTTCAAAATGTTTACTTTAAAAATGCGAGTCATGCATAGGGCACGAAAATATGGTCGCCCGCGTCGATGGCGCCATAACACGGATAACACCCGGAAAGTTTCAAATCTCCGTATCCGTCACATATCATACACCGCATAACGCCGTACACAGGCAAGCACCAAATATAAGCGGAACCCGGCCCTCGAGCGAGGGCTCGGCAAACCATAACACGACATAACACGGAGTATAACAAAGTGCGCACGAGCGAACGGCCGGGACTCCGGCGAAAGATATAACCGTAATGCACTAACGGAGTCGTGAGTAACTATATGCATAAAATCATTATCATAGACTCAAATGATAAAAAAATGACCATACTTAAAATCGGGATATTAGTCATATCATATTTTGTCACAAGTCATCAGAATTACAAAAAGAAGAGTCGCGGGGCCCACGGACGGGTGTTGACCCGAGTCGGGCCCGCCTATGAAAAACATACTTATCATACACCATACGATCACCTACGAGCATATCGAGGCTGTTATATCCCGCATTTTGTGCAATCGAATAATTCTAGACAATCGCGGGAAGACAACAAGCAAGGCCTTATTGTTGTTGCGTTTGGCATATGAGTTGCTTACGAAGAATTTAGAAGCGGAATTATTAAGAGAGCCTAAGGGTAAAATGGTAATTTCACAAGTGTTCAAGAAAAATTTTTGGAAAAATTCTAAGTTGGCCGTGTGGCATGTGTGACCTATGCTCACACTTTTATTAACTTGTGGGGGTTAATTAATAACTATAGGGAAATGTGGACCAAGTCTTACAAGGAAGACATTTAGTCTTCTTTATTTATTTTAAGAAAAATCCAAGAAAATGGATGAATTTTCTAGAGAAGGGAAAAAGAGGAATCATGTGGTCATATTTTTATTTGGAGGGACCTATTTATAAATAATGGAAATTGGTGGAAGACTTGTGGATATATATGTAGGAAGTCTTATTAATATTCATGATTTCTCTAGAATTTTCAAGAATTAAAAGAACAAGAAAAAGAAGGAGAAAAACCCCTCCAACTTTCGGCCATAGAGAGGAACCAACAAAACCTTGGCAAAAATTTCTTCAAAAATTGTTTTCTACCTATTGGAGGGCCCTTAGCAAGGTGGAGTATCCATTGGAGCAAGAAAATTCATAATCATACAAGTTGCCAAGTTGGGGTCAAGTGAGAAGTTGAAGAAAAAGGTGAGTTTTAATCTTATTTTATGGGTATGAATGGTTTGTATGTGTTGTAGAGTATAGAAATAAATGAAATTCATGAAGGATATGAATATAGGGGTGTGGCCGTGTACCTATGGTGTGTATGTAGGAATGATGATTTAACTATTTTATCTAATATATGGTTGTTGTTGTTGTGAATGCTAAGTGGGTAATGGAAATTGAATGATTTTGGAAAGGTTGTAGTTGTGTGCATATATGATGTGAGCGTGTGGTATAGAGTATGTGTAGCCGTGTATGTGTTGAATGATGAAAGAAGATGAGTCAATTTTATTTAGTGTTTTGGTTGTTGTTTTGTTGTGGATACTATGTTGCTAATGAATGCATAATAATTTTTGTGAAGTTGTAGAAGTTGGAGACTTGTGATTGAAACACTTGAATTGAATATAATGTTCTTGCATGCATGGAAGATAATGAGACTAGTATGATATTGTTGGTATATGAATTATTAGGTTGTTGTTGTTTTCATTGGAGTTGGAAGGTTTTGAAGGAAGTAGTATATTGATTAAGTTGTTAGAATGAATCTTGGATTGAAATTGAAATTGTTAATATGGTTGCGATATTATGATTGATAGTTTGGCGGGTTGAATTCCCGGATTGTTGTTGATGAGAATTGGCTAAGATGATTTTGGGGAATGATGTATTTACGGAGGAAGTCTTTACTAAAATTTCGGTAGCCAAGTGTTGTTTTAAGAATCCAATTCTAAAGGCACTAATCATGTTTGGTAAACATGACCAATTTGTAGATTACAGCGGATTTGCGACTTGAATTTGGAGCGGCATAAGGAGCGAAAAGGGTATGTAGGCTTCACTTCTCTTTCTATGGCATGTCTTAGACGTACTAAGTCGGATACGTGTCTCGGGGACCATTCCTTTTCTCGGAATCCAAGATTGAAAATAGTTACTATTCATTCGGTAGAATTGAATTAGAACTTGCGCCATAAGATGTTGGAAAAACTTCTTAAACATCCGTAACTTACACAAACGGACTCGATTACCCCTAAGACCCTCCCAAGTGACGCCATAAATGGTAATATACGTAAATTTGATACGCCGCCTCATTTGACTCGAGGTGGGCCCACTTATTCCCGAACTCTCTCTTATTGACCCATTTGACTTATTTTCATTCTATAGTTAAGGAAAGTTTTTGGTTATTACTACAGCGACTAAATAATAATTGTTTTTACAAATCCCTCGATTCCAAAACATGATTTTCCTTCTAAAAGTTTACAAATGTTTTCCAAAATATTCGTTTTTCTCCAAAAACTAAGTTTTACAATATTGCAAGCCTTAATGACTAAGACGACGACTATGACTCTATGATGAAAAAAAATGATGATTCTATGAATAAAGGTTCCAAGTCTATGATTCCAGTGCCGAGATGAGAACGGTAAACTATTTCTTGAATCCTCGGCCCTACTCATGAATAGTGTTTTCCTTTAAAGATTCTAAGTACACGAACGATGCCCTATGATCCTATGTTATACTTTCTCATGATATTGCTCTCCACTAATAGTCTGCCTTATATTAATCATCCCTTCGAGGTGAGACAAGCGCCCTTAATTATTCTATAATATAATCGGAGGTTCTCGACCTTACGTCACTCCGATAAGTACATGATTTCTCTCTTGGGCTCCCTGCTATGGTATATATATATATATGTATAAAAATGTATTTGGGGAAAAGCGGGAAAAAAGAAGCGCTATGAGCGCCGGGCTATACTCACGGTGCGTATCAGTATTGACTTGATATCATCCCGGACGCGGATGCCGGGACAACGGGATTTATGGGGCGGCCGATATATTCGGTGCTACGATATACTATGCTATGCTATGATACTATGATATACTATGCTATGCTATGATCCTATGATATACTATGCTATGCTATGATATATTGTGATATGACATAAATTCTATTTCCTATGTCTATGAAAAGAAATGTTCTTTTTCTAAAAAGGAAAAAAACAAGCATGCATGGTATCAGGCACCGAAAAGGGTGTTCCTATGCACGAGGTTACTTTCTTACCTCGACGTATATATCCATGACCCCGCGATATTGTTACTTATAATCTATGCTCTTGTTTATGTTATTTTCCATGTCTTACATACTCGGTACACTATTCGTGCGCGACGCCCCTTCACGTGGGCGGCGCGTTTCAATGCGCGCGAGGTCGAGCGGATAGCCAGACAGGGCGGATTCTAGAGTTCTCGGCGGCATCTTTGCGGCGCTCCGGTTGTTTCGGAGCCCCGGTTCCTTGGTACTACTTTTGTGTATATATTCGGGCGCGCGTGCCGGCCACTTCCTATGTATATTGTGTACTATGTTTAGAGGCTCGTAGACAGAGATATGTACGGTAGCTATTGTACTCACGATGTCCCCGTCCTGTATAGTATGATCGTAAAGCTTATTAGCCTATGTTCATAATTGTGCTATTTATGCTAATGCTAGTTAAAAAAAAAAAAAAAAATGGCGTAGTTCATATGTGCAATAAGAGTCGACGGGTTCGCTCGACTCCGAATATGGGGTCGGTGCCCATCACACCCTAGTAAGATCGGGGTGTGACAAAGTGGTATCGAAGCGAGGGGTCCTAGGGGTTTGTCTACGAGCCGTGTCCGGTGTCTTGTTTATGGGTGTGTAGCGCGCCACACTTATAGACGAGGAGAGGCTGCCCGGGGGCATTTAGGAAATTTGACCTTCTTTGTAATCTAGATCGTGCGATAGAGCTATAATAAGAGATTTTCCTATTTCTAATCCGGTGTTACATTTTCGATGACGCTTGTGAAGATGAGAGTAACGGCGAGAAAGGGTAAGATAGCGACGAAAGGCGGAGGCCGGTAAATATTGAGGAGGGTGAGTCCCGTAACGAGGCCACTCTCGTGCTGTAATCGCACTCACCGATGTCGGGGAGCGAAGGAGCTCCCGCTCCGGCTCCGGCCACCTCCGGTTCCCCCCACGAGGCTCCCGGTTCGGGAGATGAGACGGTACTATCCTTACGGTAACTCAAATAGTAGCCACTCGAAGCTCGGCGGGGCGTGGAATTTGGTGATAGGGGTCGCAGAAAAAGGGCTAGAAGGGAGTACGAAGGGGGACAGGTACAGGAGCATTTTGAGTATTCAGGACCAGATCGGAGTGCCAGAGTTTTGGGGTCCCGACCGCAGGCCGACTTCAGCGATGCGGGCCCCAGCGCGGTGCGCGCGATGTGACGAGCCACGCTCTGCAGGGGTGTTACTTAGATACGGTGCTTGTTTCGTGCGCGGTCGGATTGGCCATGAGATGCGCGATTGCCGCGGAGGTATGGTAGAAATCAAGCTCGGCCGTAGGGTCGGGTCGGGGCTATGGGTTTTGGGTTCCCGGTATGGCGGTGAGTCTAGCCGAGAGGAGACCACCGGGCCACGATGCCTTCGGTGCGTAAATTACATGCGGGGCGTGTCGCGCGGTACGGATGTTTGCCTGCAATGCGCCGGTCGGGTCGTTTATGCGCGGCCCCGCCCGTCTCGACGTGCGCGTGGGTTCGACCCACGAGAGTAATAGGCGACAGAACGTTGGATCCGGTGCGAGAGGACTATCCCACACTCCGTACATGCGGTGTATATCATTAGTATTTTTCATAATGTGTATGCATCGGGCTGATTTAGGTTTTACGATGTTATGTATATATCGCGCCTTATATTACGATCTTGTATATGGTTGTGAACTCGATAGAAGTCGTGTAGGTTGGGACGGACTAGACCCAGCATAAAGGGTGAAAAGGATATGTTAGACCTAAGTTGGACCAGACAATTCAAGTTTCAATAAGGAGGACACCTCCCCGAAGTGTCACAATACACTATAAGGCAGGCTTTAACATTCGAGGACGAATGTTCTGAAAGGGGAGGATGTTATATCCCGCATTTTGTGCAATCGAATAATTCTAGACAATCGCGGAAGACAACAAGCAAGGCCTTATTGTTGTTGCGTTTGGCATATGAGTTGCTTACGAAGAATTTAGAAGCGGAATTATTAAGAGAGCCTAAGGGTAAAATGGTAATTTCACAAGTGTTCAAGAAAAATTTTTGGAAAAATTCTAAGTTGGTCAGGTGGCATGTGTGACCTATGCTCACACTTTTATTAACTTGGGGTTAATTAATAACTATAGGGAAATGTGGACCAAGTCTTACAAAGGAAGACATTTAGTCTTCTTTATTTATTTTAAGAAAAATCCAAGAAAATGGATGAATTTTCTAGAGAAGGAAAAGAGGAATCATGTGGTCATATTTTTATTTGGAGGGACCTATTTATAAATAATGGAAATTGAAAAAATGGAAGACTTGTGGATATATATGTAGGAAGTCTTATTAATATTCATGATTTCTCTAGAATTTTCAAGAATTAAAGAACAAGAAAAAGAAGGAGAAAAACCCTCAACTTTCTCCATCCAACAAAACCTTGGCAAAAATTTCTTCAAAAATTGTTTTCTACCTATTGGAGGGCCCTTAGCAAGGTGGAGTATCCATTGGAGCAAGAAAAATTCATAATCATACAAGTTGCCAAGTTGGGGTCAAGTGAGAAGTTGAAGAAAAAAGGTGAGTTTTAATCTTATTTTATGGGTATGAATGGTTTGTATGTGTTGTAGAGTGTAGAAATAAATGAAATTCATGAAGGATGTGAATATAGGGGTGTGGCCGTGTACCTATGGTGTGTGTGTAGGAATGATGATTTAACTATTTTATCTAATATATGGTTGTTGTTGTTGTGAATGCTAAGTGGGTAATGGAAATTGAATGATTTTGGAAAGGTTGTAGTTGTGTGCATATATGATGTGGCCGTGTGGTATAGAGTATGTGTAGCCGTGTATGTGTTGAATGATGAAAGAAGATGAGTCAATTTTATTTAGTGTTTTGGTTGTTGTTTTGTTGTGGATACTATGTTGCTAATGAATGCATAATAATTTTGTGAAGTTGTAGAAGTTGGAGACTTGTGATTGAAGTACTTGAATTGAATATAATGTTCTTGCATGCATGGAAGATAATGAGACTAGTATGATATTGTTGGTATATGAATTATTAGGTTGTTGTTGTTTTCATTGGAGTTGGAAGGTTTTGAAGGAAGTAGTATATTGATTAAGTTGTTAGAATGTATCTTGGATTGAAATTGGAAATTGTTAATATGGTTGCGATATTATGATTGATAGTTTGGCCGGGTTGAATTCCGGATTGTTGTTGATGAAAATTGGCTAAGATGATTTTGGGGAATGATGTATTTACGAGAGGAAGTGCTTTGCCAAAATTTCGGTAGCCAAGTGTTGTTTTAAGAATCCAATTCTAAAGGCACTAATCATGTTTGGTAAACATGACCAATTTATTAGATCCAGCGGATTTGCGACTTGAATTTGGAGCGGCATAAGGAGCGAAAAGAGGTATGTAAGGCTTCACTTCTCTTTCTATGGCATGTCTTAGGCGTACTAAGTCGGATACGTGTCTCGGGGACCATTCCTTTTCTCGGAATCCAAGATTGAAAATAGTTACTATTCATTCAGTAGAATTGAATTAGAACTTGCATAAGATGTTGGAAAAACTTCTTAAACATCCAGAACTTACATGTGAAACGGACTCGATTACCTAAGACCCTCCCAGTGACGCCATAAATGGTAATATACGTAAATTTGATCGCCGCCTCATTTGACTCGAGGTGGGCCCACTATTCCCAGAACTCTCTCTTATTGACCCATTTGACTTATTTTCATTCTATAGTTAAGGAAAGTTTTTTAGTTATTACTGCGACAACTAAATAATAATTGTTTTACAAATCTCGATTCCAAAACATGATTTTCCTTCCTAAAAGTTTACAAATGTTTTCCAAAATATTCGTTTTCTCCAAAAACTAAGTTTTACAATATTGCAAGCCTTAATGACTAAGACGACGACTATGACTCTATGATGAAAAAAAATGATGATTCTATGATTAAAGGTTCCAAGTCTATGATTCCGGTCCGAGATGAGAACGGTAAACTATTTCTTGAATCCTCGGCCCTACTCGTGAATAGTGTTTTCCTTTAAAGATTCTAAGTACACGAACGATGCCTATGATCCTATGTTATACTTTCTCATGATATTGCTCTCCACTAATAGTCTCGCCTTATTAATCGTCCCGCCCCGAGGTGAGACAAGCGCCGCCATAATTATTCTATAATATAATCGGAGGTTCTCGACCTTACGTCGCTCGATAAGTACATGATTTCTCTTGGGCTCCCTTGCGTGCTATGGTATATATATATATATGTATAAAAATGTATTTAGGGAAAGCTGGGAAAAAGAGGCGAGAGAGCGCTATGAGCGGCGGGCTATACTCGGTGCATGTATCCGTACTTGACTTGATATCATCCGGACGGACGCGGGATTTATGGGCGACGATATATTCGGTGCTACGATATACTATGCTATGCTATGATACTATGATATCTTATGCTATGCTATGATACTATGATATACTATGCTATGCTATGATATATTGTGATATGACATAAATTCTATTTCCTATGTCTATGAAAAGAAATGCTCTTTTCTAAAAAGGAAAAAAAACAAGCATGCACGTGCTCCAAACTGAAAAGGGTGTTCTATGCACAGTTACTTTCTTACCTCGGCGTATATATCCATGACCCGCGATATTGTTACTTATAATCTATGCTCTTGTTTATGTTATTTTCCATGTCTTACATACTCGGTACACTATTCGTACTTGTCACGACCCAACCCCGTGGGCCGTGACTAGTGTCCTACTTGGACACCCAGACGTACCTACCTAACAGATCCAATATACCAAATTGCTAATTCCGTTTAAACATACATAAATCCATACAGATACAAGGTGCATCGTACGAACATACACGTACGTATATACGTACGAGCACGTACGGGCGAGTTGGGGCTATTATATCGGACAAAGTCGCAAAGCTCACACATACTTTTACCGAACGGTGACAACCCGTCTCCACCAAACATGCACTACGGGCCTCTAACATACGAACGAGAATCGAGAGCGGGACGGGGGCCCGCGCGTACCCAAATAGTCATATATACAGAACAAACGGACAACGAGAAGATATATACCAAAAAGTGTCGGCTCCGGGATCAAAGGGCTCTCCAAACGACTGAAGTCCCTAACCGGTGGCGTATCACGCGGTGCGTCCGTACCTGTGGGCATGTAACACAGCCCCCGAAGACAGGGGGTCAGTACGAAAGTGTACCGAGTATGTAAAGCGGAAACATAACATACATAATAAAATATCCAGAGTCAGATGTATAAAATCGTAACGGACGGAGATACAGAAATAGAGCGGACAGAATCGGATTCGTAGCGGAGTCAGACTTACAGAGCGTACAGACAGAATCATAATATGTCAGATTTAGGAAATGCGGCTGACGGAGGCACAATGCAGATCAGAGATACAGAAGTGTGACAGACAGACTCTCAGACAGAACCAGATCTCAAATGTATGACAGACAGAATCAGAGTCCAAATCAGACATACAGAACTGTAACAGACAGAATCATGCATGCAGAGTCATAATCATATACAGACGTACATATCAAATATCAGATCATAATCAAATCCAGACAGATCCCGGCCCTTTAATAAGGGACGCGGTAACAGAACCCGGCCCTCGTAGTACGGGACGCGGTGGACGAACGAGAATCAGATCAAATGCCATCACGGCCGCCATCCCCGTAATATCACATAATCGGATCATAATCATAATCGGATCCCGAATCGAGGATACGGACGGATCCCGACCCGCATCGTCGAGGGACGCGGTGAACAATGCGGTGAAGTGCACGAATCACGAACCTGGCAGAGGGCGCAGTGAAGGAAGCATTGAGGCATCCACGAACAGACAAATGAGAAACCATATGCATACGGAGCCGTACGGACGTAATCAAGCGAGAGTAGTTCGAGAAGGTAAGTCAAATCGGGAATAGCGGATCGTATCGGAAACGGTATCCGAATCGTTCCGAGGGCGGAATAA
>NW_026719058.1:0-12328 GCF_029784015.1 Lycium ferocissimum | reverse complement strand
AAGAGGCTATTGGATATCTAGAAGTTTCCCCTTCGTTCATTCTATCGTGCTACTCCTAATACTCTATCTCCTAGTTGAATCCAATTGGTATTTGGGCGATTCCAATTAGTATCTTGACGGGCAAATTGGTATCTATCGATTCCAATTGGTATCTTATTATAACGACTCAAGGAAGACCTTCTATGAGTGGTATGTGTGAACAAATGGAATTTTTGTTGCCAGTATTAAGCGTTACTATTTATGTATTTATTTTAGGAAGGTTAGTAAGTCAAAAGTGCATTTGCACTCTTTAGACAAAATTCGCGTTTGTACGCGCTAAGCAAATGAACGAGCCCCTGCGAGACTTGAGTTGGTGGGCATAAAAAATTTGCCCACTGGCGCTGTAGCTTCGCTGCAACGGTGTGGAAACCGCTACAGCGGGCTCGCCATAGTGGGTCATCGTCCGCTACAGCGGACCTAGCATTTTCCCCAGCATCGCTACAGCGAGACCAGCCTGGCCAGCGCCGATATTGGCCTAGCCGGTCAAGTGACCGCCGCAAAGAACATCTCCGACCGGTTGCCCCTTCCCCGCCCTCTATGTTTTCCCCGACCTTGTTCGTTTATCAACGAAATTCAAGAAAAAGCCAATTTCAAAGTAAAAACCTGCAGAGAAACATCCGCCCAACTAGGGAAATTGTCTTACGAGTGCCCTTAAATTAGGCACCCGCACCAAAAACAACAAAGAAATTGTCCAAACATCCCAAACAAATGAAAAACAGGAAATTGTCTTAACAACAAGCCCTACAAGGGCAAATGATAACCAGGCTGATATAAAAGTGGGGGGATAGGGGGGTCTCTAAGCCACTCCTTTGCTAGTTGCCTCATCACCTCCATCGTCTGAGTCGCTGGAGTCTTCGCTGCCAAGCCCGGACGCACTCAGGAAGGAGAACTGCGGGACATCTCGAGTGGTCACCTTGGGGTGCTTCTCCTTCGGGACTAGGGTCTTCAGAAGGCTTTTGACGCCCTTCCACATCCTCACGAATAGCTTGTCCCTAGCCCGGTTCTTCTTCTTCTCCCCGTCAAAGTTCTTCTGGAGATCCACGTGGGCCTGGGCCAAAGATCTAAAAGCGCCCTGCAAGGCATCCACATCGTAGTCTGAGCATCCATATAACCCTTCATCTCATAAAGAGTGAAATAACCCGCACCAGTGGCAGCACCAGACGACCCCGCCTTCATGGAAAGCCGTGCGAACCCCATCATGGCCTCCTTCACCGCCGCCATATCTGCCTCCATGCGCTCCAAGGTACCCGGGGCCTGTGACTGACCACTCCCGTCGCTGCCCTCGCTGGCCTCATCACCATCCGAGTCAACCCTCCTTCTCTTACCCCTGCCCTGTGCTCTCTTCACCTTCAACGGCTCAAAAGGAACATCGCACTGGACATATTGATCACCAGGCTCCAAGGGCACCCCCCGCCCTTTGTCATAGGTGGGTAATCAGGGAGGGAAACATCAAGCTCGGGCCAGCTTTGGCCATAAAACCCCGCCATTCCTCAATCACCTGCACCCCCACATTCACGGGCACGTCATCTAAAATGCAAGCAACCATAAAGGCCCGAGGATAAGTGATATCAATAGTGTTACTTGAAGGGCGAACCCGTCGGGCAACGAGTTTCAGCCACCTTCGAGCCTCTAGAGTAAAGTGACGGCTCTTGATGGTAGACTGGCTAATACCCCATGTAGCATTCCTCCTCTTGGACTCTTTCACCAATGTCCTCACTAACCACGAGCCATTCCCCTCGTGGTCCTTGGGCTTAAACTTTGCCTGTGAAGGGTTGGACAACGTATGAACAAGATTGATCGCCTTCGTACCAACCCTTACATTGACCCCTCTAATAGTCATCTTAGGTTCTGAGGTAGTCCAATCAACAGTAGGGAGCATGGCATAGAATTTCCTAACCCATTTGAAGTTAATATCCCCGACTCCTCGACCAATGGACCCCAACCCATGTGATGTAAGTGTTGGTAAAATTTCAGGGCCAACTCTTCCACCTGGTCCATAAGAAAGGCCCTCTCATGGAGTAGACCGTTGGTGCCTACTCCATGTAGCGCCTCTTGCAAGCATGTGAAGCGAACCTAACATAGGCGGGGGCAGCGGGTGGTTGTTGTTGTTGTGAATTTGCTATAGCAAAATGAGAGAGTTAGCCTATAAAGGGAAGACTGAGTTAGAATAATATGGCATAGAGATAGACAGTAGTAGGACATGCGTGATTAAGTTATAAACCCATTCTATTTTTAGTTTATGAGTTTCTGCCTCAGGCAGCTTTGCTGCGGCGGTAGGATGACCGCTGTGGCGAAGCTGCCATAGTGGCAAAAGGACAGCCACAACGGACAAGGCTCCGCCATGGCATTGCTTCATAACTGTAGCGGGCTCGCTATAGCGAGCAGGTGTCTGCTACAATGAACATCATCCAAAGTGATGGTCCGCTCCAAGTGACACCTCGAACGCCGAAGCGGTACCGCTATAGCGAAGAAGGGTCCGCTGCAACGAGAAAACCCTCCAACCCAACTTTTAGAAAACCCAAAATTTCACCATAGTTTTGACATTTTTGGCAAGGATCAAGTACTATGATAGCATGCATGACTTTTACAACCTATAACATCCTTTTTCAACTACCATGAGCACTAAAATTTTGAGCAAAATCAATAAAAAATTGCACCTCTACCAAACACCCTTACCCCAACATGAACTACCCTATTTTAAGCAGATCTTTAGTATAAAGTGATGCTAGGATAGTGTGAATGATGAAATAACCTTCCATAACCCAAGAACTCCTTACCTCAAGAAATCATAAACCCTTGTTCAAAGGACCCAAAATTTTGCTCTAATCTAGCAACTTAGGCATGGAAATTTTGAAATAGAAGGCCATAATCAAGTTGTAGGACAATGAGAGGGAGTACATACCTTGAAATAGTTAGAGATCTGCAAGCTTTTGCACAAAAGGTGACTCTTGGGTGATAGAGAAATCCTTTCTTTTCCTTAGTATTGAGTAGTGTAATGAGAAATGGGGAGGGTATGGTGTTTAAAAAGAGAGTGGGGAGGGAGATGAGAGGCCTAAGAAGAGGAATAAAGGGAGAAAAATTCATGAGAGGGGAGAAGTTTTTTCGGATATGGGGTATAAGGGGAGAGGAATGAGGGGTGAGCTGAATCACCCTACCCTTTTAAAACTGCCCACGTACTGCTGCAGCGATGGAGTGATCAGTACGGCTGTAACGCTATAACAGTCCGCTGACCGCTGTAGCGGGCTGCGTACTTTCCAACCACTTTGTAATTTTCCCTTTTTTTGCGATGATAACTCAAAATCCTTCCTCCTATGGTGTAAGGGCTAGGAGCGTGGCCATTACCCCACCCCATGCCGTTCGGGCATGAACGGTGGTTCAATTGGTATTCGATGTAACAACCCGCCCGGTCGTAATTTAATACTTCGCAAAATCCATACTCGATCTAGGCCTACAATCTTAAATGGTAAGCCCCCTTGGGTGTTTAAATGGTTAATAGTGGGAAAAATCAGTTTCGGAGAGAATTAAGAATCGTGGGCCCTGGCAGAGATTGGTCAGCCGTAGCGGACAGAATGATGCTACAGCGGTCTCGCCATAGCGAACATGGTGTCGCCGCAGCAGTCTTTCCATAGCGGAACTGATGTCCGCGTAGCGGACATGGCGAACTAGTGGATGCATTTTTCCATACTTAGTTTTATATTTCACCCTCTTTTTTAATAAATGACCCACCAAGGCTGCTATTAGGTTTTACATGAAGAACAACCCTTGACACCAAGAAAAAAAGGCTCCTCCAACATTCTTCAATCTCCCCCTTCAACTATCATCTTTCATGGATTCGGATAAAGGCTAGGAGGGCGAGTACTCCATGGAAGTTCAAATAGCCGTTCGTCATCGAGATAGGTTACGGTTTACTTGAGTTAGATTTTGATTAGTGAGTCCCATATACATATAGAATTGAAGGGAGAATGCATGATTAGGTCTTCGGACATGAAGTTTGGATGGATAAGTTCCTAATTTAACGGAAGTGGTGAATAGCTAGTAATTAGAACAATAACGAGTGTATAAATAGATACTAAGTCCTAACGTGTGTTGATGCCTGTATGTTACTGATAGGAAGTGATTACTTGCATTGGTAAAGAGGGCTAGCCCGTAGGTTAACGTAATTGTTCTCTTGCATATGTTATTTTCGCATTGATGGTCGAGTAAGTATCGCAACGTTCACACAGTTGTTCATTCTTATCAATTAGGAGGGTTGCATTGGGTGAGTGGAAGCGAAGGCATAATAGTGCTACGCCGTCAAAGGCATATTTCATGACATTGTTTTCATTCATTAGCATTGTTGCATATATTGCATGTGGTTATGGGATAATTCATGGAGCAGAAAGTCTGAATAAGCATCAGTTGTGCTATCCGGTTTTATGGCCGAGTTGGGATACATATGAGGTACTACTTGATAATCGATCATTGAAAGCGATGTGAAGGTAAATATATTTACATATATGAAAAGGCATATTTGACTGGTGGTGAGGATATGACCTAGTTGTGAGCTCGGATCCGAGGAGTGAATCTGGAACGAGTGGTACATGGACAATATAGGTCCCCTGCAGGTCATGACTACTGGGAAATGACACCAGTTATCATGTATGTATAGTGTGTGGTTGATCATTGCACCACATTACATTTGTACCTTCATATCCTCATATTTACATGTTGTCATTCCATCACATCTGCATTGTGCATCTTCTATAATTGTGTTGTACTGCCTGAAGGGTTTTGGTTATTCATGAAGGTGTTGGCTTAGGAATTAATTTTTAAGTTTCAGAGTTCTACATTTAGTCTGATGGATTTAGAGAGTTTCGGTATTGACAAAAGTGTGGTGAGTATTTTCCGTAGATGCGTCATATCTTAGCGAGTGAACCGGATGGAAAGATCTAAGGCTAACAATTAACGTTAGTGTAATTTAGAAGATAAGATTTAATTATTTGGCCTAAAGGATTATGAAATAGGACTACATTTGACTAGTCGAATAATCGGTAATACTGTGGAAATAAGAGAACCGAAATCACTGGGAGTAAAGAGGTGAGTTCATTTTGGTGTAATTATCTATATTGGGAGTCTTGAGGGCGCACGTTGACTCATCAAACATCTTGTTGATTTTATATTGTGTTACATGAACTAATCTTAGTTGACCTATAATGCTTACTAGCACGTGTGGTGTACTGATACTATGCTTGCTACATCCTTCTTGGGTGTAGATGTGTGCAGGACATTACTTGAAGTTTCTCTTAGTGGATTTACGGATATCCTCCTATAGCCTTGCTCATCTCATTCTAGGCAAAGGCTGTGTCGATTATTTTGTTTTATCCTTGTGTAATAGGAGCTCTTGTACTTTTCTAAACCAGATCCCGAGAATTTTAGTTTGTCTTGTATCAATAACCTAGTCATTATGAGTATTTACTTTCAAATTGTGATCATTAAGTATTTTATGGTTAATAAAGCTGTTGAATATTGGTTTGATTGGTAAGGGTTCGCCTACTAGGTAGTACTACGGTAGGTGCCCCGTACGGCCAGTAAGTTGGGTCGTGACATGGACAATCCCTCAAGAAGTAGCGTTGCTGACCGCACCCAAAGCAACCATTTGTGCCCAAACGATACACTCCTGGGTGCGTTTTACCACACATGTTGCAAGTAGGTACTCAGGGCCTCTGTAGCCCACACTAGACTATAACTGTGAGCCCGCTGCTCTGAAATTCTGACTTTTCTTGTTAAACTTGGATATCTGAACTAGTGCACTAGCTGAAGATGGAGCAGGTCCTGATTTTGGTTTCTTGAAGAACTGGCGATTACCACCTCCTTGAGATCCCCCATGGCTGAAATTCCCTGCAGACTTAGCTCTCTTGCTGAATTCCCTATCCTTCTCCTTCTGTAGCCGCTCTTCTTCCTTCAGCCTGTCTTTGTTCCCTTGAACAAAGGCAACCATCTTAGTAATGGTCATGTCATTGTTCTGAGCCTCTATATTAGCATCACCATATAAGTCGGGTATAAGGCCCAACACAAATCTCCTAACTCTGGCCCTCATATCACGCACCATCTCCGGAGCATATTTGGCCAGAGCGACGAACTTAAGGTAGTACTTGTTCACACTCATCTTATTATGTCTGAGTCTCTTGAACTATAAAGCCTTAGCTTCCAAAACCTCAATGGGCAGAAAATGCTCAAGAAATGTGTCTGTAAACTCTTTCCAAGTCGCAGGAGCAACATCTTCCCCTCGGTACTTTTCGCATGTTTCATAACAAGTGTTAGCAACGTCCTGCAGTTGGTACGCAGCAAACTCTGCTACCTCTGTGTCTGTAGTATGCATCACTCGAAATATCTTCTGAACATCATCAATGAAGTTTTGCGGATCCTCATCCTTTTTGGACCCTGTGAAAACTGTAGGTTTCATGTTGAGGAATTCCTTAGACCTGCAACTACCTGTCCCCATCAATAGCACTTGTTCCCTGCCTCTGAGCCTGAGTAGCAACAATATGGGTGAGCAACTGAATAGCTCCCCTGACATCCATATTCGAAGCACTGGGCGGCGGATTAACTGGGACCTCCGCTTGCCCTCTGCTAGCAGGTCGGGGTGCAGGAACTCAGGTAGCTCCCTTGGCCTGAGTATTCTCTTCCTCAGAAGCATCAGCCATAGCCCCTGGCTAGTAGCTGAAGTCCTCTTGGTGTACTTTCTTTTTGCAGGCATTGTCTGAATGTCACGACCCAACCCGCCATGACTGGCACCCACACTAACTCCTAGTGGGCGAACTAATATGCTTAGCCATCTACTCATTCAAAGTCCATTTTTACTCAGCCAATTCATTCAGTTCACAATAAATTAAATGCAAGATTAATCAAACGTAGTCATGCCATAGAAAAATAATGTAAAAATGCAGAAGTCCTAACTATTACAACCCCAAAATCCGAAAGTCACCGTACAAGGACTCTAATCCAAAACATGTCTAAGGAATTCATACTACGTGAAATAAATAAGCATCAATGTCTGGAATGGAAATAGACATTAGATAAAAGAAGATCTTCGGGCGGCTCGCACGGATAAAAGCTCACCCTCAATCAAGTCAAAGAAATGGCCTCGGGCTAAATATGAGGTTGAGGCCGCCGTCTACTCGGATCACAATCTGCACTCAAAAGAATGCAGCAAGGTAGTATCAGTACAAACACTATGTACCGGTCGATATAATAGGCCGACTAAGATTTGTATTATGCATGAATCATAAAATCAATAAAATAGACCGACCAATCAACATCACATAATCAGATAGCCAACACTAAGTAAACCAATGATATTAACAATCAAGTCAACCAAGGATATTAACAATCAAGTCAATGGAAACAAGCAATGGAATAAACCTCCCAACAACATTCCACCTACTCAGCCACTGATCAATTATGTACATACATGCTAATGCTAATTGGTGTCTTTTCCCAATAGCCATGACCTGCAAGGGACCCACCCATGGTGTCCATATACCACTCATTCCGGAACGAACCTCGGATCACAAGCCTATAATCTAGGTCACATCCTCACCCTCGGTCAAATGTGCCTTTTCATATCTAGTTCACATCCTTACCCTCGGTCAAATGTGCCTTTTCATATCTAGTTCACATCCTCACCCCGGTCAAATATGCCTATATATATATATATATATATATATTTATCACATCACTTTCAATGGTCGATTATCAAGTAGTAGCTCAGTTTCATCAAAAAGATCATATTAACTTCTCACCACAATTGTCATCAAAATATAGTTCACAACATATTAAATAATGGCATTAAGCCCACATTATCACTCAGTCAATAGCATATAGGAATTCTAACCACACATTATGCCCGAAGACTAGACATGCTTTCTCCTATCAATCTCATAACGCATACAATCAACTAATCAAAGTCTAACCCAAGTAGATCGTAACCTACCTCAACTGCAGAGCTGGAACAATGCGAATCACTCCGCTATGGCCTTGCCCTTCAGTAATGCCTTGAAACGCTCAATATCTAGCAATTAAGATGCTAAATAAGTCACAATCACTCTACTCAACATTATCAATTCTATGAACACCCTTCCACTTTACTCCCATCTAATGGTGAATGCTTACTAGGTGTAAATCATCCTAACATTGGCCTTCGAAACCTTAAACTATCAATTCATAAGGTTATTTATTCAAGTTATCTCTTACAAGCAATTTCTATGGTCAAGCTACCTTCTTTATAAAACTCTAAGTCTCAAATCACTTAGTTCATGTCTCTAACAGTTCAATTCTTGATTATTCAATTCTATATTAGAAAGTGATAACCTAAGCCTTTAGATACTAATCACATAACAATATTCATAACCCACCAACTATTGAAGGTCTATTAAGTTCTAGGGTTTATAGTCTCAATTCACTATTGTAGACCTATTAGAATGATGATAATCTTAGAGATGAAAGCATAATGAAAGAAGGACTGGTTGAGACTTACCTCTCAAGAATATTCTTGCCCTAGCCTTAGAATTTTTCCCTAGGTGCTCCTTGGGAATTGTTTTGGAGTTTTATGAATAAAGAATTCATAACTAAGTATTTAAAAACTGGGATTCTGTCCCCGTCAATCGCTGCGGTGGTCATTCTGTCGTTGCAGTGGTCTCGCTATAGTGGGAAAGGGTCCACTGTAGCGGATCTAGACTAAATGCTACCTTCCGTTGTGGTGAGCATGGACCCGCCATAGCGCAACCGCTACAGCTATCGCGAATACCCCACTTCCCGTAAGTTCGCGGCGGTGAGAGATCCACCGGCCAACGGCCCCACCACAGTGGTACTTCATCCGCCGCAGTGGTGCCACTGACCAGTGAGCTCGCTAATTTCCACAGTTTTCTACTCTACCACACTACACTTTATCCGAGACCTCACAAACACCAACAAGTAAGCACATTAATGTAAAAACACCATACAGACTCACCTGCAGCCTCAGAATCCCTAACGGAGATCTAATTTCCTACGCCACCCCCAATGGATTCAACACAACCAAACAATAATCACAAACAAGCCAAGTTTCCAGTTCTTAAACTTCTACATTTGGGTTTCGATTAGCTCGTTCTACCATTGGAAGGGTTCTATTTGGTAGGGCGATCCTAGATTTTCCATAACGATCGGGAGGGTCGTTACACTGAAATACATAATACGCATGAGTTAGAAGGATTCCTGAAAGTATAGTTCTAATTACACAATCTATAGTATGAAAGAAATGAGACAATCCTAGATGTCTCACTGGAGGGCCATGTCGGGCACCTAGCCTTACTCGTCAAGTACCATTAGGCATACATCCATGACGTAATCATAAGCATAGATGGGCTAATAGGGCTGTCATAAGATAACCTGCTGACTCACAGATGTAATAGACTAAAATGAAACAAGTGTGAAAGGATATAACTACATAAATAAGCTGGACATACTTACGAGCCGACAAGGCCGTACAATATCTGACTGTACATAACTGTCTACAAGCCTCTACTGGAATACATGACGTAACATAGTCGGGAGAGGGCCCTGCCATACCCATGCATATGCATATGTAACCATGCTGACTCACAAAGCAGCTCCAGAACAAGTGGAGTGCAACGACACTGTCTGCTGAACTGACATCCCACTGGAAGAGCCATCATCCCGTATATTAAGATTTGCGGGCATTGAACGCAACGCCCCCAGGAGAAGGGATGTCAGTACGGACAATGTGTTGTGTATGTAAGACATGAGAGTAATAAGAAAGAGCCATAAGAGAATATAAAATGTAATGAATGCAAACCGTATGTATAACCTGCCTCTGTGGACCAATGATGTACATATATGCTGTGAATGTATACATGAGGTCATACATATATATATGCATATATAACACCTGTTAAGCCTCTGTGGGCATCCCATCGTCATTATTATCATAATCGTAATCATCAGATGACCAGCTGATCAGGTGGTAGTGCGTGTATAATGCCGTCACCTTCCCCATACCCCATACATACATACATATATATAATACATAATATACGCGCATATAGCGCCTGAGGGGTCACAGGTCTGTATATGCATATGTATATATAAATGCAATGCAATGCAAGACATGATAAGAGTACAAGTAGCTCTAGAGACCATACCGGGTCTAAAGAAAGACTTCCTGAAGATAACATGATGGAACATGAATCAAATGGATCATGCCTAGCTCTAAGAGTAGAATCATTATGGATTAACATTACGTGTATGTTTTGTTCATAGGATCATGCCAAAAAGAAAGAAAGGGACAGCCTTAGAATACCTCAAGTCGTCCAAGCAACCTAACAATGAGTTTATTACAACTAGCGCGCCAATCCTATAACAAAGGAATGCATACATAACTTAGATGGCGCTAGTATATCAAATGATAACTCAATTCTCACGAAGAAACGGGTAGCATTTCCCCTAATCCTTAATCATGATAACATATGAATCAGCCAACAACAACCGCAACAAGTTTGCATAAGTTCCTTAAACTTACTTTAACAAGTATTCCCAAGTTACACGACAAATAGCCCAAAATATACTTCATAAATGATTATTTATACTCTCTTCCTTTTCATGTCTATGTAGTAGAATCATAACAACACAACTAACATCTCATATGAGCCTTTTATACTTCTTTCAACAATTATACAATGATATTCATCAATTAACTCTCAAATATACTACCATACAATAATGATATACACTTCCCTTCTTCTCACCATATAAACTCAACAATATCTTAACATCATCAAATACTATCCAAATCCATGGAAATCATCCTAATAACAGAGCAACAATATGATCAAGATCAGTCCACAACTCAATTTATATCCAAGGACAAGTTTAAGCTTTCCCTTCACAATTTCCTCATCTAACAAGTAGTAGAAAGGCTAAATAATTCCATAATCATGAAAACAAAGTAGTAGCTTACCTCCAAACCCTAATAACCATCCAACATAGAAGTTTCTTCACCCTTAAATTGTTCCCAAGGTCACCACAAGAAGCAACACTAGGATTCAATATAAAACCAAGCTTGGATCACTTGCTTTGCACTTTTAATCTTTGATTTTTCTTGGCGATTGGTTAGATATGTTTAGGAGAGAGTTCTAGAGCTTTCATGGACTTAGGGTTATGTTGGAATGAAATAAAAATAAGCGAGAAGTCGATATATATATATATATATATATATATATATATATATATATATATATACACGGCCATAAAATACGGCCAGGTATACTGGCCATATAATAAATATGGTCCGTATCATCAATCGAATAATTTTATACATACCGTAACTTTCATCGCATTTCTCGGATTTGCAATTTGTCAGTTGCACTGGAAAGAAGACTCCCTAAGAGATATACCTGTTATATCTCGTGTTTGGTACATTGGGACAATCCGAGTTAACCATGATAAGTTAAGGACAAGACTATTCCGGGAGGCGAAGTGGAGACTTTTAACTACGATTTTGTTTTAAGACATGAGTTGCTTATAATTTGGTTGGCATGGAATATTAAGGAAAAATTTGGGGTTAAAAGTGAATATTGGAAAGTCAAAATTCATGAAATAAAAATGGCCAAGTGGCGAAGCCACGTATGGGTGTGGGCCATGGGCCACATGGATGTTTTATATATGTGATTAGAAGATGACTAATTAAATCATCTTCATCATTCTCACCCTTAGAAAATTCAAGAAACTTGGAGAAAACCAAAGGAGCCATATTCGGCCAAGGCAAACTAAAATGGAAGACCATGAATAGTGATCACAAAAATTATTTTCTTCTAGCAGTTCCAACCAATTGGAAGGTCCTTATTAACGTGATTAAAAATTGACAATCATGTTGTTGCTTCATAATTTAAACTCACGTTGACGATTATTGTATTTCGTATTTTTTACGTCGGATTATTCGCAAGGCGAGGTGGGGCCCACACATTGAGATATTTTTTGGGACATGCGACAATTTATATGAATCACATATGTGAAGTTAAACATAACTCGAAGGACCTTGAGCCAAATCAAAGTGGAAGTCCTCCAAGGAAATATTTTTAAGTAACGTTTTCGGGTGATCGACTTCGAGGGGGAAAAAGGTATTATAAGCTTGGAATTTGGAAAAATACCAAAGATAGAAGTTGTAGATAATTGAATTATATTTCCAACCATAGGTCTTGGGCACGGAGGTGATATCGGATAAGGAGATATTGACGTTTTAAGATGGAAAGGTCGG